>NC_060181.1:74610439-74762939 GCF_021184085.1 Oncorhynchus gorbuscha
ACTTCCACACACACGCAACTCTCTCACACACAGTCTATAGCTTTGCTATAAACATAATTAAATCAATTAAATTCTCTACATTGATATTTTTCTCTAAAATACAAGAATAAAGAAGGATAAATTGATCTAATTTTAGTTTTATATGTTCTTCAATGTACTTGTGAGTGCCTGTATACCTTAGTAACTACAGATCAGAGAGAAGAGCGAGACAGTGTGTGTTTGACCGTGATATACCTGTGAGTGCCTATATAAGTGTAGTAACTTTGTGCTGCCAGAGTATTTGAAGGGTTTCCAGATCTGTGACAGTACTACTGTAACTGAAACAAACAAAGTACAGTCCCTCTAATGCAGGCCTGGGCAACGGCCAGCCCGCGACCTTATTCAATACGGCCGCAGAATCATGCTCAGATCACATAAAGAATTAGCGATAGTAAAGTTTTTAAAAATATATTTGTTATTCAAATTAAAATCCAAATGAATACTCGCCGCTTGTGGGCATTTATTTTGAAGGCACATATAAATAACAACTGAACGAGGACAGACAGTGAATGACAGGCTGACACAGGTCATAGTTACCAATAGTAGCTAGCTAGAAATTGTGCAAAAATGAGTTTTTCAAAGAAAAGGAAAGTAGACAGTGAATGTCAGGTGTTCCAGCAAGAGTGGACATCGAAATATTTATTTATTAAGATATCAGAGAAAGCTGTGTGCTTAGTGTGCAGAGAGAGCTTCGCTGTGTTGAAAGACTACAACTTGTCCCGACACTTCCAGACAAAACATTCAGAGAAATATAGGAATATTTCTTCTGAGTGCATCGAAAGAGTTGCTTTCTCAGTTGCAGAAGCAGCAAGATTTTTCACAAAACTGCATTCAGCAAACGACAGAATTGTGAGAGCTAGCTATGTACTGTCCTACACAATTGCTAAACATAGCAAGCCATTTGCTGAGGTCGAATTAATTAAATAATGTTTAATAACTTATTTGGGACTTGGGGGCAGTAGCTTGGATGAATAATGCCCAGAGTAAACTGTCTGCTACTCAAGCCCAGAATCTAATCCAATTTCAAGTCATTGCCTATCGAATATACAGTGCCTATGGGGTCATATTGCACTTCCTAAGGCCTCCACTAGATGTCACCAGTTTTAGAACCTTGTTTGAGGCTTCTACTGTGAAGGAGGGGGGAATGAGAGCTGATTGAGTCAGGTGTCTGGCAGAGTGCCATGAGCTCAGTCTCGTGCGCTCCCATGAGAGCTAGCTGCGTTCCATTGCATTTCTACAAAGGAATTCTCCAGTTGAAACATTATTGAAGATTTATGATAAAAACATCCTAAAGATTGATTCTATACTTCGTTTGACATGTTTCTACGAACTGTAATATGACTTTTCATCTGAACTTTCTCCTGGACTTGCCCGCGCCTCCTGAGTTTGGATTTGTGTACAAAACGCGCAAACAAAAAGGAGGTATTTGGACATAAATTATGGACTTTATTGAAAAAACAAACATTTATTGTGGAACTGGGATTCCTGGGAGTGAATTCTGATGAAGATCATCAAAGGTAAGTGACTATTTATAATGCTTATAATGCTTACTTATGTTGACTCCACAACATGGCAGGTTTCTGCATGGCTTGTTTTTGTGTCTAAGCGCCGTACTCAGATTATTGCATGGTTTGCTTTTTCCGTAAAGTTTTTTTGAAATCTGACACAGCGGTTGCATTAAGGAGAAGTGGATCTAAAATTCCATGCCACTTGCTGACCTAACATACTCATTTGGTGTGCTTTCGCCGTAAAGCCTTTTTGAAATCGGACACTGTGGCTGGATTTATAACAAGTTTATCTTTAAAATGGTGTAAAATACTTGTATGTTTGAGGAATTGTAATTATGGGATTTCTGTTGTTTTGAATTTGGCGCCCTGCAATTTCACTGGCTGTTGGCGAGGTGGGACGCTACCGTCCCACATATCCCAGAGAGGTTTTATTTGACTCTGCAGCAATACATTTCCCTAACAAGAAATAGCTGAGATGAGCAGTGACACGGCGTGTTGAGGACTTCGCAGAGAATATGGAACAACAGTTGAAAGACGAGGTAAAGGATTTCACCTATTTCTCCTTGGCCCTGGATGAGAGCAGTGATGCATGTGACACGAGGCATAACCCCAGACTGTGCAATTACAGAGGAGCTTGCTTCAGTGCAGTCAATGAAGAACACAACCACAGGGAAATATTTATTGGCGGAGGTTAATAAGTGCGTGGCAAAGCTGGGACTGAGTATTGAAAGGTTATCCAGTGTGACCACTGATGGGTGCCCAAACTTGGCAGAAAAAAAACATTAGCCTTTTGAAAAGGATACAACATCAAGTAGCTGAGCTGAACCCAGATCAGAAAATAATTTTCCTGCATTGCATTTTTCATCAGAAGGTGCTTTGTAAATGTGTTCTGAAAATGAGCCATATTGTGGATACAGTCACTAAAGTGGTAAACTTCTTAAGAGCAAAATCATTAAACCACAACCAGTTTGTCTCACTGTTGGAAGAGACAGTCGGGTCATGCAGAGCTCCCCTTCCACACAAACGTGAGATGGCTGAGTTTGGGGAAGGTGCTTAAAAGGGTGCGGGACCTGAAGTTGGAGATTACTTCGTTTTTGCAAATGGAAGGAAATATGTGGAATTCCATCAACTGCAAGATAAAGAATGGTTCACTGTGGACATCATGGCCCTCATGAATGAACTGAATTCCAAACTACAAGGGAAGGTCCTTTTTGCACATTAGATGTACAGCCTTGTCAGCCTTCAAGGGAAAATGACTCATCCTGACCTGCCAAGTAGAAGCCAACAATCTCACCCACCTTCTGACACTACTAGTCTGTTCCCTATCAGATGACCAGCGGGAGAAGTATACATCGCTGCTGCGTGCTTTGAACAGTGAATGTTGAGGATTTCATAGTGTTGGGAAATGACATGCTGTTGGTTTCCTCTCCTTTCACCTTCAATGTGGATAATGCTTCTGACCTGCAACTTGAGCGTATCGATCTTCAGAGTGATGCAGTGATTGGAGAACTATTCAAACACTGAGGTTCTATGCATCTCTTGATGAACAAAACTTTCCAAAGAATAGGAGTTCTGCTCAGATGTTTGTACTGTTTGGGTCAACCTATGTATGTGAACAGAATATAACACGTCACAGATAATCTCTTATTGACTCTCACCTCTCAGCAATCCTGCCCATAGCGACGTCAGAAACTATACCTGACTTCACTGCTCTAGTCAATGCCCATCAGAGAGTTGATTGAGTCGTTTAAATGTAATGTTGAGCGCTCTCTCTCTCATGTTTTTGTGCATACCTGTTAACAAGAGTTCTGTCCGTGGTGCTGAATGCACAGTGTACTTTTCCCTCCGTGTAGTTCATTGCATGTTTAATAATGAAAATACCTACCAAAATGAGAATGTGGATGTGGTTTATTTCTGTGCATGTTAATGTTAAATGAGTAGCGTATCTGGATGTGATTTCCAGTAGATATCTGTCAACACAGTCATACACATGTATAATCCTGTAATATGGTTCTGGCCCACGATGGCAAAAATATATTCTAATGTGGCCCTCCATGGAAAATAATTGCCCAGGCCTGGACTGGTTACCCATAATCCATCTGTGTCAGAGAGGTGACGAGCTGATCCTCTCCTCTTCCACCAGGCTGCTCTCCTCCTTTCACATACTCCCTCTCTCCCACTCTCTCTCCTCAGTGATTGGCAGCGCTGATAGGGGGATCATTAATGATCTCATCACATCAGTAGGGCAGAGGAGTAACCTACAGTAGAGAACAGTATCACCTACACACACACACTCAGTCAAGTATAACCCACGCAAATGATGACGCATAGTGTGTGTGTGGATAAAATGTTTATGAGGAGTGACGGCTTTCTTAAGCAACAACAGTAGAGGGGACACTGCTATCATGAGTGTATGTATTACTGACTCTCTCTCTCTCTCTCTCTCTCTCTCTCTCTCTCTCTCTCTCTCTCTCTCTCTCTCTCTCTCTCTCTCTCTCTCTCTCTCTCTCTCTCTCTCTCTCTCAGGGGAAGGTGAGAAGATGTTTCAGAAAGGAAGTCACATAGAGTCCCTCTTCCTCTGTTTGTTGTTGGTGAGTATCTTTCAAATTACATTACTCCTCCTCCTCGCCTCCATCTCCTTTCCCTCCTCTTCTCATCCTCACCCATCTTCAGCAATGAAACAGTGTAACAGATACACAGACGCATGCGTGAACACAAACACACTGAACACACACTGAACACACACACACACACTCGTACAGGCATACCACTGGCAGAGGTACTTTAGCAGGTCTTTGCCAGAGGTTGTGAAACATCACAGGTTCCTCCGTGGAGCTCTAAGAGAGCAGTTCTAATTTGGGCCTGAATATCTCCTCTCTTCCTCTGATGTTGAAACCTGTTGGCTGTGTGTCTGTGTTGGCTGTATTCCCAGGAGTTTAACTTCCCTCAGAGCTCATTTAATGATCCCCACTAAAGCCACTCCTGGAGGGCTGGATTAGAGAGAGAGAGAGACCTCTTCCTCATCCCATTTCATATCTTCCTCCTTCTGCCTCATCCTCCTCCCATCTCATCTCTTCCTCCTTCTGCCTCATCCTCCTCCCATCTCATCTCTTCCTCCTTCTGCCTCATCCTCCTCCCATCTCATCTCTTCCTCCTTCTGCCTCATCCTCCTCCCATCTCATCTCTTCCTCCTTCTGCCTCATCCTCCTCCCATCTCATCTCTTCCTCTTTCTGCCTCATCCTCCTCCCATCTCATCTCTTCCTCTTTCTGCCTCATCCTCATCCCATCTCATATCTTCCTCCTTCTGCCTCATCCTCCTCCCATCTCATCTCTTCCTCCTTCTGCCTCATCCTCCTCCCATCTCATCTCTTCCTCCTTCTGCCTCTTCCTCATCCCATTTCATATCTTCCTCCTTCTGCCTCATCCTCATCCCATCTCATATCTTCCTCCTTCTGCCTCATCCTCCTCCCATCTCATCTCTTCCTCCTTCTGCCTCATCCTCCTCCCATCTCATCTCTTCCTCCTTCTGCCTCATCCTCCTCCCATTTCATATCTTCCTCCTTCTGCCTCATCCTCATCCCATTTCATATCTTCCTCCTTCTGCCTCATCCTCCTCCCATCTCATCTCTTCCTCCTTCTGCCTCATCCTCCTCCCATCTCATCTCTTCCTCTTTCTGCCTCATCCTCCTATCTTCTCTTCTTTCAACCTCTTCCTCACACCTCATCCCATCTCTTCTTCCTCCTTTCACCTCTTCCCAACTACTCTCATCTCCACTTCCTCCTTCAACCTCTTCCTCATCCAGCCTACAGTACTCCCATCTCCTCACATCCTCTTCCTCCTTCCTCCTCCCCCTCCTCCATACACAGCCTCAGACTCACGTCTTCCTGTCAGATGTCTCAGTTCTCTCCAGCTCCCCAGCTGCTGCTCAGTCTGTCTTGTGTTTGTTGTTATAGAGTTTGTCTAGTTTTACTTCACTACAATCCTAAATAAAATAATTACTTTTTACTCCACACATTTTCCCTGACACCCAAAAGTATTAGTTACATGTTGAATGCTTAGCAGGACAGGAAAATGGTCAAATTCATACACTTATCAAGAGAACTTCCCTGGTCATCCCTACTGCCTCTGATCAATTCAAATCAAATGTATTTATATAGCCCTTCGTACATCAGCTGATATCTCAAAGTGCTGTACAGAAACCCAGCCTAAAACTCCAAACAGCAAGCAATGCAGGTGTAGAAGCACGGTGGCTAGGAAAAACTCCCTAGAAAGGCCAAAACCTAGGAAGAAACCTAGAGAGGAACCAGGCTATGTGGGGTGGCCAGTCCTCTTCTGGCTGTGCCGGGTGGAGATTATAACAGAACATGGCCAAGATGTTCAAATGTTCATAAATGACCAACATGGTCGAATAATAACAAGGCAGAACAGTTGAAACTGGAGCAGCAGCATGGCCAGGTGGACTGGGGACAGCAAGGAGTCATCATGTCAGGTAGTCCTGGGGCATGGTCCTAGGGCTCAGGTCAGTTGAAACTGGAGCAGCAGCATGGCCAGGTGGACTGGGGACAGCAAGGAGTCATCATGTCAGGTAGTCCTGGGGCATGGTCCTAGGGCTCAGGTCCTCCGAGAGAGAGAAAGAAAGAAGGAGAGAATTAGAGAACGCACACTTAGATTCACACAGGACACCGAATAGGACAGGAGAAGTACTCCAGATATAACAAACTGACCCTAGCCCCCCGACACAAACTACTGCAGCATAAATACTGGAGGCTGAGACAGGAGGGGTCAGGAGACACTGTGGCCCCATCTGATCTGGTGGACTCATTAGACATTCATGCTTCGTTTGTAAATGATGTTTGAATTTTGCAGTGTGCCACTGGCTATCTGTTAATAAAGAAAACAAGAAAATGGTGCTGTCTGGTTTGCTTAACAAGGAATTTTAAATGATTTATACTTTTACTTTTGATTCTTAACTATATTTTAGCAATTACATTCACTTTTGATACTTACTCTATATTTAAAACCAAATATTTTAAGACTCAAGTAGTATTTTACTGGGTGACTTTCAATTTACTTGAGTCATGTTCTATTAAGGTATCTTTACTTTTACTCAAGTATGACAATTAGGTACTTTTTCCACCACTGCAAACAGTAACTGGTTTCATTTCAGTCTCCATGTGTTTGAACAGCAGTGTGTAACTTGTTGTTGTGTTTAGAAAATTACATTCTTGACCGTGAGCTGGGGAGAGCTGAGTGTGTGCTGTTTTATTTGTGGGTTCTGATGGATGGATCTGGACAGCAAAATCTGTGAGGAGAACAGCCAACGGAACACACACACACACACACACACACACACACACACACACACACACACACACACACACACACACACACACACACACACACACACACACACACACACACACACACACACACACACACACACACACACACACACACACACACACACACACACACACACACACACACACACACACACACAAAGAGCCAGGCAGGCAGGTAGCTAATGGTAAGTAGGTTACTGTATATAAGTACACCTATTGTAATTTAAATACAGTATCAAAGCAATGACACATGGTACAATAGCGTAAAATTGACTCTATTGTACTGTAAAACGTAAATGCAACAGCACCCCCCAACCCAAAACATCTTCCCACAGCCATGATTGAGGGGATTGGGTTTGTATTTGACTATAATTACATGGGATTGGTGCAAGCAGGTTGGCTGCTAGGTCATGTGTTTCCACATCACAGCATATCAATTCATATGTGGTGTTTTCTATCACTTCCATTTCTAGATGCCTAACAAAGGCTTCCGCAGGGACGACAGGGCAAACAGACCGACAGGACATGGCATAATACTTAACCATTAACAAAGGCTTCCGCAGGGACGGAAACAGACGACAGGACATGCAAACAGACAAAGACGACAGGACATGGCATAATACTTAACCATTAACAAAGACTTCAGGACATGGCATAATACTTAACCAGGGAGGGACGACAGGGCAAACAGACTGACAGGACATGGCATAAACTTAACCATTAACAAAGGCTTCCGCAGGAGGGACGACAGGGCAAACAGGACAGGACAAACAGACCAAAGACAGGACATGGCATAATACTTAACCATTAACAAAGACTTCCGCAGGGACGACAGGGCAAACAGACCGACAGGACATGGCATAATACTTAACCATTAACAAAGACTTGGCATAATACTTAACCATTAACAAAGGCTTCCGCAGGGACGACAGGGCAAACAGACCGACAGGACATGGCATAATACTTAACCATTAACAAAGGCTTCCGCAGGGACGACAGGGCAAACAGACCGACAGGACATGGCATAATACTTAACCATTAACAAAGACTTCCGCAGGGACGACAGGGCAAACAGACCGACAGGACATGGCATAATACTTAACCATTAACAAAGGCTTCCGCAGGGACTTAACCATTAACAAAGGCTTCCGCAGGGAAACAGACGACAGGGCAAACAGACCGACAGGACATGGCATAATACTTAACCATTAACAAAGACTTCCCATTAACAAAGCAGGGATTAACAAAGACAGGGCAAACAGACCGACAGGACATGGCATAATACTTAACCATTAACAAAGACTTCCGCAGGGACGACAGGGCAAACAACCATTAACAAAGACAGGACATGGCATAATACTTAACCATGGCATAATAACAAACAAAGGCTTCCGCAGGGACGACAGGGCAAACAGACCGACAGGACATGGCATAATACTTAACCATTAACAAAGACTTCCGCAGGGACGACAGGGCAAACAGACCGACAGGACATGGCATAATACTTAACCATTAACAAAGACTTCCGCAGGGACGACAGGGCAAACAGACCGACAGGACATGGCATAATACTTAACCATTAACAAAGACTTCCGCAGGGACGACAGGGCAAACAGACCGACAGGACATGGCATAATACTTAACCATTAACAAAGACTTCCAGGGACGACAGGGCAAACAGACCGACAGCAGGGACAGGGCAAACAGACCGACAGGACATGGCATAATACTTAACCATTAACAAAGACAGGGCAAACAGACCGACAGGACATGGCATAATACTTAACCATTAACAAAGACTTCCGCAGGGACGACAGGGCAAACAGACCGACAGGACATGGCATAATACTTAACCATTAACAAAGACTTCCGCAGGGACGACAGGGCAAACAGACCGACAGGACATGGCATAATACTTAACCATTAACAAAGACTAGCTACCGCTCCAATCTGTCCCTTATCTGTTTTAAATAGATGGGGCACTACTACTACATACCAGTTCAATCGGTGCAGCATGCTCACTAACGGGTGCAGGTTGACATTTATTGTCATGAGTCTTTTAGGAGCGATTTACCATTATATTGTAAAAATTCATATAAGCAAAAATGTGCTGTTTGGTCTTAATTTAAGGTTACGGTTAGGCATTTGGGTTAGCAGTGTGGTTAAGGTTAGGGTTAGTTTTAAAATCAGATTTTAAGACTTTGTGGCTATACCAGCTAGTGACCACTCTGTAGAGCTGCCTCCAGAGCAAGATTCACGACGAAAAACGCTGACCTGCAACAAATATAGCCTTTTACAGGCATTTACAAGATATGTTAATGAGCCAGAAACAACAAGGCCATGCACCCACTAATGGTCAAAAGGTTTTTGGCTCCAAAAAGATGGTACGCTACTGTATTCTGTGGGATGGAATTACAGTACCATTTGGAATACAGCAATTATTCTCCTGCCCACAAAATCTTCCCAAAATGCACCATAATTTAATGTATGCTGCAGTAAAATGTTTCACATTATTTTACTGTTGAAAATACTCCCAATTACCGTATAAATTACAGTTTTCCTTTACGGTACATAAACAAATGCCCAACAAACACACACACTTCAGCCACTCGATAAATCAATTATATGCACATTTAAACAACTATGGTCAGTCCCTAAGTTCACTCTGACACCCAGCGTTTGCGGTTTGGTTAGTATATTATTGTGTGGGTTGGATGGTGGGAGAGATAGTGATGTAACATTCTCTCACTGGCTGCCAGATTTAGGGCTACATTAATGACAACGCCTTGATTGGTCTCTGAAAGGTTCCCGAGGGGATTAATATAGTCTCAATGATTTTCATTTGAGTTATTGAAAGCTGTAGTTAAAGTCTACAAGCTTTAAGGCTATATACTGAAGAATCCTGTAGTGAGTTGAAGCAGAACAAAAAGATTCATCCTAACCCCTTACACTCGTAGAAATGGGCCTATATTGATAGGGCTGATTTGAAATGTTGAACTATAAAAAGCATATGCATGACCATGTTACCAAAACTTGAGATTATGGGGAAATGATCAGACCAAAGATGAGGACACAATAGTTCACCTGACACAAGACTGAATCCAAACATTACACCGTTGATTTTATGTGCATTTTACATTGACTGTGTTTTTCACAGCATTTGTCAACAACGAAATCTGAAAACACATTGGATAAATTCAATAACGTAAAAATATTCATTGAAATTTGGTGCAAAATAAGAAAAAAACAAGCGTTTGAGTGAGAGGTCTAACTGGTGTCTCCAAGTGGCAACGCATCTCTCCAAACTGCACAGTTCCTAAATCATTTCAACGCACTTTTATGACTCAAGGAAAGAGCCTTCAACTATAAGGTGCTTTTTTTGTGCTCTCCTAGCTGTGCCGTTGAGGAACTGAAGCAAGCACAAAATATGATCTTACAGTGTTAGGCTTTCAAAAGGCACGTCAGATAAACAGATTGTAATTGTGGGGCGCATAGAATGAAGTCATGAGTGCATTCTGATGTGTGTCCTGCGGTTAGTTGTCTTCACAATATGACAAACAGCCTTATTCTGTTCAGGACAACCCAGGGTACAACACCTGTCATCCCTGTAACTGTGGATCACATATAGAAATCCTATAAATTGATACTGTGAATGACATGAGTTTTGACATGAAGTGCACATTAGGACTCATGGGTTTGTGGTTTGCTTGTATGACATCAAAGCAGAGTTGATTATAATCCTCAACATCTCACAGTGACAGTGACTCCTCTCAATTGACAGCATTTCCCTCACTGAGACGACAATAAATGTGCTGTTACGTCCGTCGCTGAAAGAGTGAGACCAAAGCGCAGCGTGGAAAGTGTTCATAATAATGAAACACCGACAAAACAACAAAATATAAACAAACATAAAGTTCTGCAGGGCTAGACAGCTACTGTGCAAAAACAAGATCCCACAAACTCAGATGGAAAACAGACTGCCTAAGTATGATTCCCAATCAGAGACAACGATAGATAGCTGCCTCTGATTGGGAACCCTACCCGGCCAACAAAGAAATAGAAAACTAGAATGACCACTCAAATCACACCCTGACCTAACCAAATAGAGAAATAAACAGGCTCTCTAAGGTCAGGGTGTGACATGTGCAAAAGCAGCCCAGTTAGCGGGAGGGATGGGTGCATCGCCGTTTATAACGGCTGTCAGTCAAAACCCATACAGCGCTGTGAAGTGGAGAAACCTGAGCTCTCACGTCATGTATAAAATGTTACTGTACAGCAGATGCGTTCCAATTTAGGCATTTATCAATGACAGATATTCCATTTTCAACCTGTATATGACTGCATATGACAGGGGCTGTGAGTGGAAAGGACTACCGTATAACCAACAACCTGAATAAAAAACACATTTAAGTTTGACTCTTTGCACACTTTTATATTTGAACTCTCCCCCCTCTCTCTATCTCAGGTGTCCTGTCCTCCCTGTCTCAGGTCAGAGTACAGTAGTTGTGGAGAGTTTGAATTCTACAACCAGACCTTCAGTAGCTGCCGGCCCTGCCCCCCATGCCAGCCTGGACAGGAGCCCCACATGGTGAGACATACTTTCCCTGTGGTGAAATAACTTGAGTGTCCATATCGTGTAAACCCTGACCCCTGTTACCTACCTCCCGGCCATACTTATCAGGTATCAAGGTAAGATCCAGATACAGAATGTGTCGAAATAACAATGATTAAAACAGCAACAGGGTCAAAGGTACAGAACGTTAGGCAGGCTCAGGCTCAGGGTCTGGTCAAGCAGAGGTCGTTAATCCAGAGGTGGGGTAAAGGTACAGAACGGCAGGCAGGCTCAGGGTCTGGGGCAGGCAGAGTGGTCAGGCTGGTGGGTACAGGGTCAGGACAGGCAAGGGTCAAAAATCAGGAGGACGAGAAAACAGAGACTGGGGAAAAGCAGGAGCTGACACAAAAACGCTGGTTGACCTGACAAACAAGACAAACTGGCAACAGACAAACAGAGAACCCAGGTATAACTACACAGGGGATAATGAGGAAGATGGGCGACACCAGGAGGGGGTGGAGACAATCACAAAGGCAGGTGAAACAGATCAGGGTGTGACAATACTCTCTAGTCTGCCTGTCGACTCAGACCACCCAGGTAGTTTTCATGACTCACTGATATACACGCAGGTACATATGTATGATCTTAATTTGAGCCAATTTTCTACAGCAGGAAAACATTTTTGTAGGGGTTGATACATTTTTCATTAGGGTAAATCGAAAATTAGAAACTTTAGAAGCCTTTTTAAAACTCAAATACATTAGAAGTATGCATTTCCAAGTTTGCCTTCTCCGCAACAAAAGAGTTATCAAATTAAGAGCCTACATCTGTACACCTCCCAGCTCAGAGAGAGTTACCACCTAAATCCCAGTACTGTAAGCCTGTTCAGATTCATAAAGGGGAATGAACAATTTTCACGGTTTGTCACACCATTTAGATTTTTTTCCAAATATTGAAGCCCCGTGGGTAGGAATGGTACAGAAGTCTGTCAGTAACCAGGTCAAACCAAAAAGCACAGCAGGCAGCAGCTCACTGAGCCTTAATATGGAGGAGACACACCTCATACACACCTCATACACACACACACACACACACACACACACACACACACACACACACACACACACACACACACACACACACACACACACACACACACACACACACACACACACACACACACACACACACACACACACACACACACACACCTATAGACTACTTCACACAACTACACAGAACAACTCCAACAGGTGCACGCCTTTCCCTCTTAATCTAAACAACAATCCTAACACATGTCTAACTGTTTGAATGGTCTGTTGTTCATTAACCTTCTACGGTTAAGTGATAGTTATTCAATTCTCCTATCTAATTACAGAAAATGACTATAATGTGACCTTGACAAGTAAGCCTATCATTGCTCATGATTGTCTATTTATGTAAGGACTTATGAAACAGAGCATCAACATCATAACTAACCAGGCATCCAGCTCTGTTCTCTCGTCTGTGATCAGTAGTAGTCGTTAGTCTGTAATCTTGTCGTGTGCTTTCCCTCTGTCTTCTTATAATCACTGGGATAATCTACACCCACCTGAGAACCCCCCCCCCCCTAAACACACACACACAGACACACAGACACACAGACACACACACACACACACACACACACACACACACACACACACACACACACACACACACACACACACACACACACACACACACACACACACACACACACATCAAACAGGACTCTTTCAACTCCCACACAGATCTGCTGTGATCTGATAGAGCAGATCATTTTACTGCAGTGATACACACTGGTTTACCACAACTATGGAGACTGGAAATCAATTTGATCTGGAGAGTCTGGAGAAGGTTTATATGAACCGACAGAAGTAAAGTCAGCCAGGAGATCTGACACTGGGTTGATCCATCCTGACAGAATCCCACTGATAATTTAATCCAGTTTTTATCAGATGTCACAGTGGCTATATTGGACAAGCCAATAAAGTAGGAAGTTGAAGTGAATATAGTGTTTCTGTAGTCTGTAGGACAGGCAGCATCTTGGCGTTAACAGTTTTAATAAAGATACGTCAGACACCTACCTGCCTGTCTGTCAGACTGTGTAGAGTATTGGTTGTTGTCCCCCCCCCCTGAGAGTAGTGCATCAGTCTAGAACATCCTCATTCTATACTAGAACATACATTTCCACTTCCTCCCCACATCTACTAGGCTGCACGCATGCGCATGCACACACACACTACAGATGTAGGATCTTAACTTGAGCCATTTTTGTGGTGGTTGATGCATCATTCGTGGAAATTACAAACTTTCATAAACCTTTTTAAAACTTAAATACACTAAACATTTTACATTTCCTGAAATGCAAATGATCCTACAACAGGGTGATCAAATGAAGATCCTACATCTGTAGACAAACTACACAAAGATCCGTTCAGAATGACTCCTGTTCTTGTTAGCAACCACATTTCACATCTTTAGTCTCAGACTAAGTCAGACTCAGTCAGATCTAGGCTGGGCTCAGCAGAACACAAAAGGCAGCATTAGTATATACACTAACACACAGGTCTATGAACAGCACCACTCGTTTCAAGTGCAGTGTGTGTGTGTGTGTGTGTGTGTGTGTGTGTGTGTGTGTGTGTGTGTGTGTGTGTGTGTGTGTGTGTGTGTGTGTGTGTGTGTGTGTGTGTGTGTGTGTGTGTGTGTGTGTGTGTGTGTGTGTGTGTGTGTGTGTGTGTGTGTGTGTGTGTGTGATAACACATGTCTTAACATTGTTTATGTGTGTTTTGTTGCAGAACTGTGGCTATGGGACTAAGGATGAGAACTTTGTGTGTGTGTCTTGTCCTGCGGGGAAGTACTCAAAGGGGAAGTATGAGATCTGCAGGAGACATAAGGACTGTGAAGGTCTGTACCGCGCTACAGTACTCACACCTGGGACACCAGACAGTGACGCAGACTGTGGACCCTGCTTACCCGGGTATGTACACACATACAGACACATACATATACACATATACACACAAGCCTACACACTCTCACTATCTGAGCGTCATTGATAAGACAGGACCACCCCATAGGACATTTCTCCCGCACAACTCCCATATCACACACACAGCCTAGGCTAACCCTCCATTGGCCACGCTACCAGCCTCAATTACCCAGCTGCCATCTGGTCACCCACCAACATGGAGGCAGGAGAAGATATAAACTGTTACAGGACTGATTCAAAGGTCTGATCTCTCTCCTTCTCCCTCTCTCTCCCTCCTTCTCTCTCTGTCTCTACCCCTTTCCTCCCTTTCCACCATATGATATCATTCAGTGGCTGGACCACCTCAAAGGCATTCTCTGGTTTCAGTTGAGTTTAAAGTCAATATACAGACTGGAGTGTTTTAGCATAACATTACTGGCTGCTTTAATAGATACACTCTTTCAGCTGTACTGTATTGGGGGCAGGAATACTGAACACTGTCTGACTGCTGCTGTGATGGAATCAAAATACTCACCAAATTCCTCTAGGCTTTATTAATCTCACGTTTAATGCTTTTGTCGGTGCTCTAACCTGGAGATCGGGTGTTGGTGTTTGATTGAATTTGGTTTAATAGTCATCTCTGATTAATGATAGCCTCTCTGCCCTAGAGGCCTAGAGGATGCCACGCTCTGAAGCAGCTTCCCCTCTCGTCCTCTGTCACAGCTCAGGGCTATATAATACCTTATCTAACCTAATGGTATACAGTATCACTCCTTCCCCTCTGGGCATCAATACAGCAGTCAGTTTAGCCTTTTCACCTCAGCTGTTATTGTGACACTTCTCCTGTCAAATATGTACATATTCACAAAATATCTAACATCTCTGAATATAAGAAGACAATACTAGGTACTGTATCAGTATTGTTCTCTAAAGGTTCTCTCTGTGTTTCCTTTCTGTCAGGTATTACATCCAGGAGAACCGGCCCAGGAACCTGTATGGGATGGTCTGTCACTCGTGTCAGAACGCACCGCGCAACACTAAAGAGTGTACGTTCTACTATACTTTACTACTTCTACAACACAAACACACCGTTTCACCGAATCACAGTCCGAGAGGGACGGAGAGCGATCACTAAGGTCAGGCGAGTGAGGGCCAGTTAATGAACACAGACAGACAGAGCACAGGGCGAGAGGGACGGAGAGCGATCACTAAGGTCAGGTGAGTGAGGGCCAGTTAATGAACACAGACAGACAGAGCACAGGGCGAGAAGGACGGAGAGCGATCACTGTAAGGTCAGGCGAGTGAGGGCCAGTTAATGAACACAGACAGACAGAGCACAGGGCGAGAGGGACGGAGAGCGATCACTAAGGTCAGGCGAGTGAGGGCCAGTTAATGAACACAGACAGACAGAGCACAGGGCGAGAGGGACGGAGAGCGATCACTAAGGTCAGGCGAGTGAGGGCCAGTTAATGAACACAGACAGACAGAGCACAGGGCGAGAAGGACGGAGAGCGATCACTGTAAGGTCAGGCGAGTGAGGGCCAGTTAATGAACACAGACAGACAGAGCACAGGGCGAGAGGGACGGAGAGCGATCACTAAGGTCAGGCGAGTGAGGGCCAGTTAATGAACACAGACAGACAGAGCACAGGGCGAGAGGGACGGAGAGCGATCACTGTAAGGTCAGGTGAGTGAGGGCCAGTTAATGAACACAGACAGACAGAGCACAGGGCGAGAGGGACGGAGAGCGATCACTGTAAGGTCAGGTGAGTGAGGGCCAGTTAATGAACACAGACAGACAGAACACAGGGCGAGAGGGACGGAGAGCGATCACTGTAAGGTCAGGCGAGTGAGGGTCAGTTAATGAACACAGACAGACAGAGCACAGGGCGAGAGGGACGGAGAGCGATCACTGTAAGGTCAGGTGAGTGAGGGCCAGTTAATGAACACAGATAGACAGAGCACAGGGCGAGAGGGGCGGAGAGCGATCACTGTAAGGTCAGGTGAGTGAGGGCCAGTTAATGAACACAGACAGACAGAGCACAGGGCGAGAGGGACGGAGAGCGATCACTGTAAGGTCAGGCGAGTGAGGGCCAGTTAATGAACACAGATAGACAGAGCACAGGGCGAGAGGGACGGAGAGCGATCACTGTAAGGTCAGGTGAGTGAGGGCCAGTTAATGAACACAGATAGACAGAGCACAGGGCGAGAGGGACGGAGAGCGATCACTGTAAGGTCAGGCGAGTGAGGGCCAGTTAATGAACACAGACAGACAGAGCACAGGGCGAGAGGGACGGAGAGCGATCACTGTAAGGTCAGGTGAGTGAGGGCCAGTTAATGAACACAGATAGACAGAGCACAGGGCGAGAGGGACGGAGAGCGATCACTGTAAGGTCAGGTGAGTGAGGGCCAGTTAATGAACACAGATAGACAGAGCACAGGGCGAGAGGGACGGAGAGCGATCACTGTAAGGTCAGGTGAGTGAGGGCCAGTTAATGAACACAGATAGACAGAGCACAGGGCGAGAGGGACGGAGAGAGATCACTGTAAGGTCAGGCGAGTGAGGGCCAGTTAATGAACACAGACAGACAGAGCACAGGGCGAGAGGGACGGAGAGCGATCACTGCAAGGTCAGGCGAGTGAGGGCCAGTTAATGAACACAGATAGACAGAGCACAGGGCGAGAGGGACGGAGAGCGATCACTGTAAGGTCAGGTGAGTGAGGGCCAGTTAATGAACACAGATAGACAGAGCACAGGGCGAGAGGGACGGAGAGCGATCACTGTAAGGTCAGGCGAGTGAGGGCCAGTTAATGAACACAGACAGACAGAGCACAGGGCGAGAGGGACGGAGAGCGATCACTGTAAGGTCAGGTGAGTGAGGGCCAGTTAATGAACACAGATAGACAGAGCACAGGGCGAGAGGGACGGAGAGCGATCACTGTAAGGTCAGGTGAGTGAGGGCCAGTTAATGAACACAGATAGACAGAGCACAGGGCGAGAGGGACGGAGAGCGATCACTGTAAGGTCAGGTGAGTGAGGGCCAGTTAATGAACACAGATAGACAGAGCACAGGGCGAGAGGGACGGAGAGCGATCACTGTAAGGTCAGGTGAGTGAGGGCCAGTTAATGAACACAGATAGACAGAGCACAGGGCGAGAGGGACGGAGAGCGATCACTGTAAGGTCAGGCGAGTGAGGGCCAGTTAATGAACACAGACAGACAGAGCACAGGGCGAGAGGGACGGAGAGCGATCACTGTAAGGTCAGGCGAGTGAGGGCCAGTTAATGAACACAGATAGACAGAGCACAGGGCGAGAGGGACGGAGAGCGATCACTGTAAGGTCAGGTGAGTGAGGGCCAGTTAATGAACACAGATAGACAGAGCACAGGGCGAGAGGGACGGAGAGCGATCACTGTAAGGTCAGGCGAGTGAGGGCCAGTTAATGAACACAGACAGACAGAGCACAGGGCGAGAGGGACGGAGAGCGATCACTGTAAGGTCAGGCGAGTGAGGGCCAGTTAATGAACACAGACAGACAGAGCACAGGGCGAGAGGGACGGAGAGCGATCACTGTAAGGTCAGGCGAGTGAGGGCCAGTTAATGAACACAGATAGACAGAGCACAGGGCGAGAGGGACGGAGAGCGATCACTGTAAGGTCAGGTGAGTGAGGGCCAGTTAATGAACACAGATAGACAGAGCACAGGGCGAGAGGGACGGAGAGCGATCACTGTAAGGTCAGGCGAGTGAGGGCCAGTTAATGAACACAGATAGACAGAGCACAGGGCGAGAGGGACGGAGAGCGATCACTGTAAGGTCAGGCGAGTGAGGGCCAGTTAATGAACACAGACAGACAGAGCACAGGGCGAGAGGGACGGAGAGCGATCACTGTAAGGTCAGGCGAGTGAGGGCCAGTTAATGAACACAGACAGACAGAGCACAGGGCGAGGCTGCAGGATGTTAAACCCGCCAGCGTCTGGAACTGCTTCCTCGTGTTAATGCTCAAACCCAGGAATTGTTTTTGTGTCCGTCGCTCAAACCAACACTCACTGGCACATTGTTTTGACCGGAAATTAATATATATGTGTAATTTGAATGACTGTGTTTTGGAATATGAAAACCTCAAACAGATTGGAAGCAGCTATGAGGAGGAGGGAGGGAGGGAGGGAGGGAGGGAGGGAGGGAGGGAGGGAGGGAGGGAGGGAGGGAGGGAGGGAGGGAGGGAGGGAGGGAGGGAGGGAGGGAGGGAGGGAGGGAGGGAGGGAGGGAGAGAGAGAGGGAAGGAGGGAGGGAGGAGGAGGACAGATGAGTGTATACCAACAAACGTTTTAACAAGTGTCTAATTGTTTCTTCCAGGCAGGGAGTGAGTTAGGGAGGAAGAGAGGGAGGGAGGGAGGGAGGGAACGTGTGAGGGTACATTTTAATTAACTGTTTCAAATGAAGGCTTGAAATATGTAGTTGAAGCATAGAGTTACTAGCTCAGGGTCAAGACAGGCTAGCACTCGCCAAGTAATCTGTCAATTACTCCGGCTTCCAGCTCCGTGTGTATGCGTGTGTGTTTGTGTGTGTGTGTGTTACCGCTGAGCCCAGCTATCTCCCAGCATGGCGCGGTGTGATAATTAAAAAGTTTGGAGGGCATGAAAAAGATGATTAACATGTTTCCACATGCACTGGGTCGTCTCTTCAACAGCAGCCTGTCATACCATCTCTCCAGGCTATATGCATCTATACATATCTATACAACCTCTGTCTGGCCTCTGTTTACCACCATCTACTGTAACAGACTGGGTTTAAACTTTGAACCCAGGTTTGTCTAATGTAACTGCAGCAGTCTCATGCAATGATAGACCTCGTCAGTCTGATCTAATCAGTGAATAAATAAAGTCTGAAGCAGCATAAAATTGTCCAAAAGCTTTAGAGGAGATGACGTCTGTCTGTAGGGTTGAAAGCCTTGGTCTATTGTGATGTCTGTCTGTAGGGTTGAAAGCCTTGGTCTATTGTGACGTCTGTCTGTAGGGTTGAAAGCCTTAGTCTATTGTGATGTCTGTCTGTAGGGTTGAAAGCCTTGGTCTATTCTGATGTCTGTCTGTCGGGTTGAAAGCCTTGGTCTATTGTGATGTCTGTCTGTAGGGTTGAAAGCCTTGGTCTATTCTGACATCTGTCTGTAGGGTTGAAAGCCTTGGTCTATTCTGATGTCTCACTGTAGGAACAATGTGGTCTCAGAGCATTTTGTATTATTCTGTACGTAAATCTGAGACACTCCATTTAGTATGATATGTCTCATGTAGTTTGTGTTCATTTGTGGAAGTCCATCATGATATGTTTACGAATTACAATTCATATGATGTTACCAATTTGCTAAACGTACAATATGTTACCAATTTGCTAAATGTATGATATGTTACAAATTCCAATTTGTTGTGGCTAAAGTTAGCTAGGTGACTAGGTGGCTGACGCTAATGTTAGCTAGCTAGTGATCAGGCCTACCATTGTTGTGTTTTCGGTAAACTTGGGTGAAAATGGAGTACAGGAGGGGACTAAGCACACAACCCTGAGGGGTAAGACATCATGAGGGTCATGGCTACCCTTAGATTAATTACCTGTGTAGTATCTGTGTAGTAACTGTGTAGTAACTGTGTAGTATCGGTGTATTCCAGGCATGCTTACCAAAGTCCCCAGTGTCTCAACCAGCAGTACTACCATGTTCCCTCACCCTCACAAAGACGCCACAGGACAGGGTCACCTTGCAACCGCTCTCATCATTGCCATGTCAACCATCTTCATCATGGCCATCGCCATCGTCCTCATTATCATGTTCTACATCCTCAAAGCCAAGCCCAGCGGACAGGGTAACAATCACACACACGCACATACACACACAGTTTCAGTTAGGTTCCCTCCCTGTGTTAAATGGGACATCAGTGTGCACAGTTACTAAACGTTCTCTCTCTCCGTGTGCAGCGTGCTGCTCAGGTCAGGTGGTGAAGGCTGTGGAGGCTCAGACCAACAAACAGGAGGACAAGAAAGATGTTCCAGGTGAGACACTACAACACAGCTTTACAAAATGATACCTCAGAGAACAGAAAACCACATGACAGTCAACTAACATAATATATAGTAGCGGCTGGGGCCTCAGGCTTAATCTGCAGTCTAGTCTATAACTAACATAATGTATAGTAGCGGCTGGGGCCTCAGGCTTAATCTGCAGTCTAGTCTATAACTAACATAATGTATAGTAGCGGCTGGGGCCTCAGGCTTAATCTGCAGTCTAGTCTATAACTAACATAATGTATAGTAGCGGCTGGGGCCTCAGGCTTAATCTGCAGTCTAGTCTATAACTAACATAATGTATAGTAGCGGCTGGGGCCTCAGGCTTAATCTGCAGTCTAGTCTATAACTAACATAATGTATAGTAGCGGCTGGGGCCTCAGACTTAATCTGCTCTAATAACTAACATAATGTATAGTAGCAGGCTTAATCTGCAGTCTAGTCTATAACTAACATAATGTATAGTAGCGGCTGGGGCCTCAGGCTTAATCTGCAGTCTAGTCTATAACTAACATAATGTATAGTAGCAGCTGGGGCCTCAGACTTAATCTATAGTCTAATCTATAACTAACATAATGTATAGTAGCAGACTTAATCTATAGTCTAATCTATAACTAACATAATGTATAGTAGCGGCTGGGGCCTCAGGCTTAATCTATAATCTAATCTATAACTAATATAATGTATAGTAACGGCTGGGGCCTCAGGCTTAATCTATAGTCTAATCTATAACTAACATGATGTATAGTAGCGGCTGGGGCCTCAGACTTAATCTATAGTCTAATCTATAACTAACATGATGTATAGTAGCAGCTGGGGCCTCAGACTTAATCTATAGTCTAATCTATAACTAACATAATGTATAGTAGCAGCTGGGGCCTCAGACTTAATCTATAGTCTAATCTATAACTAACATAATGTATAGTAGCGGCTGGGGCCTCAGGCTTAATCTATAGTCTAATCTATAACTAACATAATGTATAGTAGCAGCTGGGGCCTCAGACTTAATCTATAGTCTAATCTATAACTAACATAATGTATAGTAGCGGCTGGGGCCTCAGGCTTAATCTATAGTCTAATCTATAACTAATATAATGTATAGTAACGGCTGGGGCCTCAGGCTTAATCTATAGTCTAATCTATAACTAATATAATGTATAGTACTGACTGGGGCCTCAGTCTTAATCTATAGTCTATAACTAACATGATGTATAGTAACGGCTGGGGCCTCAGGTTTAATCTATAGTCTAATCTATAACTAATATAATGTATAGTACTGACTGGGGCCTCAGCCTTAATCTATAGTCTATAACTAACATAATGTATAGTACCGGCTGGGGCCTCAGTCTTAATCTATAGTCTAGTCTATAACTAACATAAAGGCATTCTCATCCGTGGTGGCTGTCTGTCATGCCTGGTGTCTGTGGGTTTGACACTGATTGAGCATAGCATGTTGGAATGTTTAGATTAGACTGTGGCCCTAGCTCTAGGCTGTCAGTGTTCCCCTCTCACTAACTAGAATGTTATCAACATTCTACCTGACAATAATACACCTACTGGCGTCTCACAAACTGTAGGCCTACCATTTTACCTCTGGTATGGTAATAGTTATACATACAGTCCTTTAGGTTTAGAAATCAACCTGTTTAGGCTTGCAAATTAAGAATCAAACAAAAGTGTTTTATTCACGAAACTGAATGTAGAGTATGTTTATATGTTCTAAGTGAATTGGTGAAAGCATACTGTATGTGTGTGTTTATGTATTGGGAAAAGTGTGTGTGCACGCATGTCTGTGTGTATTGAGTAGCTGTTTTGTAACTCTATGATTCACATCTCCGGTAGAGCTGGGAACTATGAGTGTAGGTCTGACGTCTCTGAGGCATACACTAACTAGGCTGGCAGTACAAGACATTTACAGGCTTTAAACATTGATGTGATTGCATTTGAACACTACAGTCCTGTTAATTGATTTATTTGGAAAATAATGGGACCTCTGTTCCCCTGGTTATTTATTTTTATTCTTTAGGAACCCCCGTTTTCGTGGTATCCAATTGGTAGTAGGTATTATCTTGTCTCGTCGCTACAACTCCCGTACGGGCCCGGGAGAGACGAAGGTCGAAAGCCATGCGTCCTCCGAAACACATCCCAACCATGCCGCACTGCTTCTTAACACATCCAACCCGGCATCCAACCCGGAAGCCAGGCGCACCAATGTTTCGGAGGAAACACTGTGCACCTGGCGACCTGGTTAGCGTGCACTGCGCCCGGCCCACCACAGGAGTCGCTAGTGCGCGATGAGACAAGGATATCCCTACCGGCCAAACCCTCCCTAACCCAGATGACGCTAGGCCAATTGTGTGTCGCCCCACGGACCTCCCGGTCGCGGCCTGCTGCGACAGAGCCTGGGCTCGAACCCAGAGTCTGCGATGCAGACCCCTGGTTATTTTGTTTCAGACTTTTACCCACGTTCATGGAACTGTGTGATAAATAACGTTTGGACACACACAAACATCAACGACATCACACCTTCCCAGACTAGAGGTCGACCGATCAAGTTTTCATAACAATCGGTAATCTGCATTTTTGAAGACCGATCATGGCCGATTACATTGCACTCCATGAGGAGACTCCGTGGCAGGCTGACTACCTGTTATGCGAGTGCAGCAAGGAGCCACGGTAAGGTGCTAGCTAGCATTAAACTTATCTTATGAAAAACAATCAATCTTAACATAATCACTAGTTAACTACACATGATTGATGATATTACTAGTTTAAAAGCACAATTGTTGCATGAATGTACCTAACCATAAACATCAACGCCTTTCTTAAAATCAATACACAAGTATATATTTTTTAAACATGCATATTTAGTTAAAATAAATCCAGGTTAGCAGGCAATATTAAACTTGGGAAATTGTGTCACTTCTCTTGCGTTCATTGCACGCAGAGTCAGTTTGGGCCGCCTGGCTCGTTACGAACTAATTTGCTAGAATTTTACGTAATTATGACATAACATTGAAGGTTGTGCAATGTAACCGCAATATTTAGACTTATGGATGCCACCCGTTAAATAAAATACAGAACGGTTCCGTATTTCACTGAAAGAATAAACGTTTTGTTTTCGTAATGATAGTTTCCGGAATTTACCATATTAATGACCTAAGGCTCGCATTTCTGTGTGTTATGTTATAATTAAGTCTATGATCTGATATTTGATAGAGCAGTCTGACTGAGCGGTGGTAGGCAGCAGCAGGCTCATAAGCATTCATTCAAACAGCACTTTCGTGGGTTTGCCAGCAACTCTTCGCTGTGCTTCAAACATTGAGCTGTTTATGATTTCAAGCCTATCAACTCCTGAGATTAGGCTGGTGTAACCGATGTGAAATGGCTAGCTAGTTAATGGGGTGCGCGCTAATAGCGTTTCAAACAGTGACGTCATTCGCTCTGAGACGTTGAAGTAGTTGTTGTTCTGCAAGGGCCGCAGCCTTTGTGGAGCGATGGCTAACGATGCTTCAAGGGTGGCTGTTGTCGATGTGTTCCTGGTTCGAGCCCAAGTAGGGGCGAGGACAGGGATGGAAGCTATACTGTTACACTGGCAATACTAGAGTGCCTATAAGAACATGGTATAGAGAGAAATAGTCCTATAATTCCTATAATAACTACAACCTAAAACTTCTTACCTGGGAATATTGGCGACTCATGTTAAAAGGAACTACCAGCTTTCAAATGTTCTCATGTTCTGAGCAAGGAACTGAAATGTTAGCTTTTTTACATGGCACATATTGCACTTTTACTTTCTTCTCCAACACTTTGTTTTTGCATTATTTAAACCAAATTGAACATGTTTCATTATTTATTTGAGGCTAAATGGATTTTATTGATGTTTAATATTAAGTTAAAATAACAGTGTTCATTCAGTATTGTTGTAATTGTCATTATTATAAATAAATAAATACGAATCGGCAGATTAATCAAGATCGTGTTTTTTTTGGTCCTCCAATAATCGGTATCAGTGTTGAAAATAATATTAATCGGTCGACCTCTAGCCCAGACCCACTTATTCTCCCCCCTATCTCCAATGACTGCACTACATGTCCTCAAATTGCAACATTTTGTTACTCTCAGTCATGCACGCTTTTTCCATTGTCTTAAAGATGGAGGATTGGTTCATATCCAGTTTTTAAGTATGCGTTTTCAAGATCATTTACGAGACGAGTATCATCCAATCCATCAGGAATTTCACTGCACCTTCATATGTGGGCTCCCTAGTGGCGCAGCGATCTTAGACTCTGCATCTCAGTGCTAGAGGCGTCACTATAGTACCTAGTTCAAATCCAGGCAGTATCACACCCAGCTGTGATTGGGCAGCGCACAATTGTCCCAGCGTTGTCCGGGTTTGGCCGGAGTAGGCTGTCATTGTAATTAAGTATTTGTTCTTAACTGACTCGCCCTACATCAGTGCCTGACCTCACTAATGCTCGTGGCTGAATGGAAGCAAGTCCCCGCAGCAATGTTCCAACATCTAGTGGAAATCTTTCCCAGAAGAGTGGAGGGTGTGATAGCAGCAAAGGCGGGACCAACTCCATATTAATGCCCATGATTTTGGAATGAGATGTCACTTATTAAACATCGTAATTTATATATTTTATAAATGATTATATATTTTTTTTCAGACAACGTTGTAATTTTCTCTGAAAAGGATGAATTCGACAAACTCAAACCCACGCCTCCGAAGACGGTGAAAAGGTAAGGTATCATAATCACCAGCGCACATGACACATCAAACACACGCTGAACAGACAAATGCAAAAGATGTGAAATGGTTACCAATATCACTCAGGTCATGTTTGGGTCTGTCTGTATTTATTTGTGCGTTTGAGTGCTTGTCTGCAAGCGTGTTTTAGTGCATGTGTGTGTGTGTGTGTGTGTGTGTGTGTGTGTGTGTGTGTGTGTGTGTGTGTGTGTGTGTGTGTGTGTGTGTGTGTGTGTGTGTGTGTGTGTGTGTGTGTGTGTGTGTGTGTGTGTGTGTGTGTGTGTGTGTGTGTGTGTGTGTGTGTGTGTAGGGGTTGACTGGGGGCCTCAGAGACAGAGAGGCTCTTTTATCTGTTTTTCGGGATCTGCCCATAATTAGACTACCACAGGACAAGTCACTGCAGCAGACCATCGCTGCTAGCCCTTTTAGTGGGGAGACTGTGTGTGTGTGTGTGTGTGTGTGTGTGTGTGTGTGTGTGTGTGTGTGTGTGTGTGTGTGTGTGTGTGTGTGTGTGTGTGTGTGTGTGTGTGTGTGTGTGTGTGTGTGTGTGTGTGTGTGTGTGTGTGTGTGTCTGCCCCCTTGTGTGGGTCATTTCTGAAGCAAAGTGATTCTGGTTTTGGAGGGTAAACTAACTGAGCACAGATTAGCCCTGGAGGTGGGATGGAGAGGGGGGTGATGGAGATATATAGAGAGAGAAAGAGAGAGGGGAGGGTGGGTGGGTGGGTAGTAGAGAGGCAAAGAGAAGTAAAGAGAGATGGGGCTAAATACTCTATAGCCCAGCCAAAACCTAAACCCTTCTCTCTCTGTTCTCTCCTCCCTTTCCCTCTCTCTCATTCCCCTCTCTGTCCTCTTCTCCCTTTCCCTATCTCTCCTTCCCCTCTCTGTCCTCTCCTCCCTTTCCCTCTCTCTCCTTCCCCTCTCTGTCCTCTTCTCCCTTTCCCTCTCTCTCCTTCCCCTCTCTGTCCCCTCTCTCCTTACCTCTCCTTCCCCTCTCTGTCCTCTCCTCCGTTTCCCTCTGTCTCCTTCCACCCTCTCTGTCCTCTCTTCCCTTTCCCTCTGTCTCCTTCCCCTCTCTGTCCTCTTCTCCCTTTCCCTCTCTGTCCCCTCTCTCTTTACCTCTCTGTCCCCTCTCCCCTTACCTCTGTCCTCTTATCCCTTTCCCTCTCTCTCCTTCCCCTCTCTGTCCTCTTCTCCCTTTCCCTCTCTGTCCCCTCTCTCTTTACCTCTCTGTCCCCTCTCCCCTTACCTCTGTCCTCTTATCCCTTTCCCTCTCTCTCCTTACCTCTCTGTCTCCTCTCTCCTTACCTCTCTGTCCCCTCTCTCCTTCCCCTCTCTGTCCACTCTCTCCTTACATCTCTGTCCTCTTCTCCCTTTCCCTCTCTCTCCTTCCCCTCTCTGTCCTCTTCTCCCTTTCCCTCTCTCTCCTTCCCCTCTCTGTTCTCTTCTCCCTTTCCCTCTCTCTCCCCTCTCCCCTTACCTCTCTGTCCTCTTCTCCCTTCCCCTCTCTCTCCTTCCCCTCTCTGTTCTCTTCTCCCTTTCCCTCTCTCTCCTTCCCCTCTCTGTCCCCTCACCTCTCTGTCCCCTCTCTCCTTCCCCTCTCTGTCCCCTCTCTCCTTACCTCTCCTTCCCCTCTCTGTCCCCTCACCTCTCTGTCCCCTCTCTCCTTCCCCTCTCTGTCCTCTCCTCCCTTTCTTTCCTTCGCCTCTGTTCTCTCCTCGATTTCTGTTTGTCTGTCTGTCTCAACCCCACACTAGCAGACAATGAAGCCTTATTCTTCATGAGACAGACAGACAGACAGACAGACAGACAGACAGACAGACAGACAGACAGACAGACAGACAGACAGACAGACAGACAGACAGACAGACAGACAGACAGACAGACAGACAGACAGACAGACAGACAGACAGACAGACAGACAGACAGACAGACAGACAGACAGACAGACAGACAGACAGACAGACAGACAGACAGACAGACATACAGACACAGGTAGGTATAGCAAGGGGAAGATACATACACATTTACGTAAATATGGGTAGACACAGAGGATGAGTTTGTGTCATACACACAGTATCACAAGTCACATGTACACACACTGTATATGGTCTGTATGACCTACTCACATGTCATCACACACAATAACACACACATTAACATTAGCATTACATCACCTAGCCAGACTCAGCAGTGGTAAACAGTGTGGCTAGCTGCATGCCAGAGGATGTGCTAACTCACCGTCTTCGCTACCTGAGTGGGTGTAGGGTGACTAGGAAACAATGCCTGTGTGTGTGTGTGTGTGTGTGTGTGTGTGTGTGTGTGTGTGTGTGTGTGTGTGTGTGTGTGTGTGTGTGTGTGTGTGTGTGTGTGTGTGTGTGTGTGTGTGTGTGTGTGTGTGTGTGTGTGTGTGTGTGTGTGTGTGTGTGTGTGTGTGTGTGTGTGTGTGTGTGTGTGTGAAACATTGCTATTGTGTGCTTATCTCTGAGAATCTTTGTCAACAAGGTGTTTTTGGGAGAACTTCCCAGTCTTACACACACTGTTAATAACATTCTGTGGATCTGAAGCTAAATATGTAATATAAAACATGAGTCTATTTGCAGTATAACATTAAGGTTGAAGCTACAGCACATTACCATAACTAGACACTGCAAAACAAAAGGTTTTGAGTTTTGACAACTCAACTTGATTTTCTCTCTCCTCCCTAGTGAGAATGATGCATCGTCAGAGAACGAGCAGCTGTTGAGTCGTAGTATGGACAGTGATGAGGAGGCAGCGTTGGAGAGGCAGGGGGCGGCTGATCCTAATCCCAGCCTCTGTCTTCTGAACCTGGGCAACAAGCCGGACCTCTGCCTACTCTCTTTGGGGCTTCGCGACAGGGATAAGACTGGATCCAACCCCACCAGCCCTATCAACGCTAACAACATTAGCAATGGCAATGCTAACATCATCAATAACAACAACTACAACAAGGCTACAGGGGTGAGAGAGAACACAGTCATTCACATGCAACTATGTACTTTTACAATGCATTGCAATGTAATTACTTTATAACCTACTCTACCTTTCACTCTGTCTCTTCCTTCAGATTCAGAGCCGGAGGAAGAAGATCCTGGATCTGTATGCTAGAGCCTGCAGTGTAGCCGAGGGTGAGAACTCACACGTCCACCCCGGGCTTCAGCCCTATAGAACTACCCTTCAACTGTCTAGCGAAGGACACTTGTATGCTGAACTCTTGCTACAACACACACATCATTAACCCTCCCTCTCCCTTCCTCTCCCCAGGTCTGAGTCCTACAGAACTACCGTTTGACTGTCTGGAGAAGGCCAGTCGGATGCTGAGCTCCTCCTACAGTAGCGAGGCAGCCGTGGTGAAGACCTGGAGACACCTGGCAGAGAGCTTTGGCCTGAAGAGGGATGAGATCGGAGGGATGAGTGACGGCCTGCAGCTGTTTGAAAGGATCAGTACCGCCGGCTATAGTATCCCAGACCTGCTCACCAGACTAGTGCAGATAGAGAGACTGGATGCTGTGGAGTCACTGTGTTCTGATGTACTGGGAGGAGGAGACACACACACTGTTCCTCTGTCCTCACCACGCTGTGCAAGCGTCTGACTCCCACACACACATGAACACACATTAATGCACAGATGCAGTACACCCATGTGCACATACCCGCACACATACATTCACAATCAAACACCCGTACCCCTCCACATGAAGAATGCCAGTAGGCCTTCCTAGATTTCAGATCTCTCTCCTTCTTTTTCGTCTCTGTCTCCCTCTGGCAATTAACTTTGTGCTGGATGCCTCAACAAAAGCTTTTGATAAAAAAATATATAGAGATTTTATATAAATTACATTTTGTACATATTATAATATGAGATTTTGAAAAGGGCATAATGGACCTCTCTCTGCCAGGATCCCCGTGGCCCCAGATCCTCTCAACCCCCTCACCCCCCACCCCCACCCCCAACCCCAGCGGTCAGCTGCTACCGCTGGCTCTAATTGGTTGACTTGTGGCAGTCTGATCTAATAATGTTGTGGTTTACAGTTGAGACTTTCAGCACCTAATTAACCACTAAAACCAATGAACCAGTAAATACCAGATGCCAGAGACCATTAAAGAGCTTAGCTTATAGACAGACTAAGCGCCTTCTGCAGCCTGAGAAAAGCAGGAGAACAGGACACCAGAAGACCCAGCGCTACACTACACTACGGTCAGCCTGGCTCTGATGCTAATTCTGGGTGATGCCACAGGACGACAGCCATTTTGTGCCATTCAGCACATATCAGCTAATGGCGATAAGCTCCTAGCTAAAGACATTTCAGGAACAAGAGGTTCCTGGTTTAAACGGTGGCTTTCTATACCTCCATGTATATTGTTTCTGTTGAGTGACTGGGGAGGCACAATCCCATCTCTCAGTGTGTCTTCACTGCTCTGGTGTTTCAAGTTAGCCACGTTTAAAGGGTCTGGACTCCGGTAGTGTATATGAATCATAAATGTGCATGTACAATGCTCATCATTTAGCAGGTATCCATAATGGCTTCTTTTACTTTCTCCTTGTTCTTTCCCATCCAAACACAGCATCAAAGGAAGGCTCGTAGGTTAGGTAGGCCGCTCAATGACAGAAGATGATTGACTGTACTGTATGTACAGAACCTGGTTCTCTTACCTCAGTATCACAAAGCTCCACTGATTAGACTACAGAAACAAACTATTTTTCATGGAAACAAATGTAAGTGTATATATAACTTATTATTGTACATACTGTATGCATCAATAAAGAAGTATCCATTTAAAAGTTCATGTTTTTATTTATTTTGATGAAGATAAACAGATAACAGGATATGTTGACGGTTTAACAACGGTTTTGTCAACAGTTATTCCAATAATAATACCACTTATTTTCCCTCTCGTAGTTAACATAAACGATGTCATGTGTTCTGCGGTCGATCAAACTATTCTGTCAAATAAGAGGAATCTGCTGGAACAGCCAATTACCAGAGATCTCAGATTACTGGAGAGATTTACACCACAGCTGGGCACTGGTGGAAATCTAGTTACTCGATATCTATTTGTGTGAAATCATGACATCAGACCTTGAAGCATCATACTAACCAGGCTCTGCCATGCTAGTCTGTCTGCCAAGATATCACACAGCCATCGTTTGTGATAAATCATGACGTCCATCTCTCTACTGGCCTGAGATGTGAGGTGTACAGAGAATAGACTCCTGTGACTAGGCTGGAGAAGACGTGGATCATCACATTACAAATAGCTCAGCTAGAGAGAATCCTCCCTACTTAGATGTGTGTGTGTTTCAGGCCCATGAGGGCCAGTTATTAGCACTTGGCTTAGCGTGATCGCAGCGAGGTGAGACAGAGAGCTGGACTCCTAAGGGCAGGGAGTGCCAACAAACAGTCAAGGTTCATACAGCTCAGCTAGTTACTGTAGCTGCTAACACACACCTACCAGTGTAAACACCAACAGTTGCTCACTAACACAAGAATGCACACACATACACATTTTCCACCATTACATACTTGCTTACTCTTATTCCCCAAACAGGGCTCCAGCTTGTTTCATATCTCTGGTACATCCAATATCTTTATGTTTCTAGTACAGTGACATCCTATATCCTAATGTTGGTACAGTAGTATATTATATAATGAAGGCCCGTTACTGTCTAATCCCAGAACATGCAGGGAACAATTCAACACTGTGGATGTCATTCATTATTAATCACTGTCAGACAAATATGGGAAACAATGTATTCTCCCCTGCCAACCAAGATATGCAGCAGCATAGAGAGAACGATAGGAGGGAAAGTCATTCCCCAGATATACAGCCTTCTAGCATGCATGTTGCATAATCCAAACAAGCCTTTATCTGAAAATACAGCACAATGGCAGACAGTTTACATTAGAAGCAAAGGCAGCAGAAGACAGGGCATCTGAGAACTAATGTGTTAAACTAGTGCTGTATCAACATCTCATTCCAAAATCAGGGGCATTAATATGGAGTTGATCCCCCCTTTGCTGCTATAACAGCCTACACTCTTCTGGGAAGGCTTTCCTCTTGATGTTGGAACATTGCTGCGGGGACTTGCTTCCATTCAGCCACAAGAGCATTAGTGAGGTCGGGCACTGATGTTGGGCGATTAGGCCTGGCTCGCTGTCGGCATTGAAATTCATCCCAAATGTGTTCAATGGGGTTGAGGTCAGTGCTCTGTGCAGGCCAGTCATGTTCTTCCACACCAATCTCAACAAACTATTTCTGTATGGACCTCGATTTTTGCATGCTGTCATGCTGAAACAGGAAAGGGCCTTCCCCAAACCGCTGCCACAAAGTTGGAAGTACAGAATCGTCTAGAATGTCATTGTATACTGTAGCGTTAAGATTTCCCTTCACTAGAACTAAGGGGCCTAACCCGAACCATAAAAAAACAGCCCCAGACCATTATCCCTCCTCGACCAAACTTTACAGTTGGCACTACGCATTCGGGCAGGTAGAGTTCTCCTGGCATCCGCCAAACCCAGATTTGTCCGTCGTCCTGTCAGATGGTTAAGCGTGATTCATCACTCCAGAGAATATGTTTCTACTGCTCCAGAGTCCAATGGCAGCAAGCTTTACACCATTCCAGCCGATGCTTGGCATTACACATGGTGATCTTAGGCTTGTGTGTGGCTGCTCGGGCATAGAGACCCATTTCTTGAAGCTCCCGACTAACAGTTATTGTGCTGTTGTTGCTTCCAGAGGCAGTTTAGAACTAGGTAGTGAGTGTTGCAACTGAAGACAGACGATTTTTACGAGCTTCAGCGGTCCCGTTCTGTGAGCTTGTATGGCCTACCACTTCACGGCTGAGCCCTTTCCACTTCACAATAACAGCACATAGAGTTGACCGGGGCAGCTCTAGCAGGGAAGAAATATGACGAACTGACGTGTTGGAAAGGTGGCATCCTGTGACGGTGCCACGTTGAAAGTCACTGAGGTCTTCAGTAAGGCCATTCAACTGCCAATATTTGTCTATGGAGATTATATACAATTTTATACACGTCAGCAACGGGTGTGACTGAAGTAGCCGAATCCACTCATTTGAAGGGGTGTCCACATACTTTTGTATAAACAGTGTATAAGAAAGTAAGAGTAGAGGGAGGCACTGAATAGTACAGGGAGAGAGAGAGAGAGCTCAGGACAAGACCCAGTCCCCTTCATTATCAAGGAGTGAATACCCTGGCCAACAGGCCACTGTGGTCATGCTCGCTCTCTCAACAAGCACTTTGCCAACCACATGGTTCCACTCACAGTACACTCTCTCAGGACTAGATTTACAGTCAAGTACATAACTGAAGCACAATGCCTTAACTGCATCACCCTGCCATCTTATATCTCAGCCAACTCAGAGAAATAAAATACATTTGGTGGTCTGTAACGTCCAACATGATGGACTGACTTTATATCGGTGGTGAAGCATAGCCACTAACATTAGACAGGTAAATAATGTTCTCATGAGGTAGACTGGCCAGATTGGAGGCCAGGGAATCTTTAACGAAGTTTCCACTGAGACCTACTCCACTGGGAAGGAAACTCCACTGGGAAGGAAACATACAGGAACTCAAATCCTTCTGTTCACCTGATTTAGAATTCCTCACAATCAAATGTAGACCGCATTATCTTCCAAGAGAATTCTCTTCGATTATAATCACAGCCGTATATATCCCCCCCCAAGCAGACACATCGATGGCTCTGAACGAACTTTATTTAACTCTTTGCAAACTGGAAAACATTTATCCGGAGGCTGCATTCATTGTAGCTGGGGATTTTAACAAAGCCAATCTGAAAACAAGACTCCCTAAATTTTATCAGCATATCGATTGCGCAACCAGGGGTGGTAAAACCTTGGATCACTGTTACTCTAACTTCCGCGACGCATATAAGGCCCTGCCCCGCCCCCTTTCGGAAAAGCTGACCACGACTCCATTTTGCTGATCCCTGCCTACAGGCAGAAATTAAAACAAGAGGCTCCCACGCTGAGGTCTGTCCAACGCTGGTCAGACCAAGCTGACTCTACACTCCAAGACTGCTTCCATCACGTGGACTGGGACATGTTTCGTATTGCGTCAGATGGGAATATTGACGAATACGCTGATTCGGTGTGCGAGTTCATTAGAACGTGCGTCGAAGATGTCGTTCCCATAGCAACGATAAAAACATTCCCTAACCAGAAACCGTGGATTGATGGCAGCATTCGCGTGAAACTGAAAGCGCGAACCACTGCTTTTAATCAGGGCAAGGTGTCTGGCAACATGACTGAATACAAACAGTGCAGCTATTCCCTCCGTAAGGCTATCAAACAAGCTAAGCGTCAGTACAGAGACAAAGTGGAATCTCAATTCAATGGCTCAGACACAAGAGGCATGTGGCAGGGTCTACAGTCAATCACGGACTACAAGATGAAATCCAGCCCAGTCACGGACCAGGATGTCTTGCTCCCAGGCAGACTAAATAACTTTTTGCCCGCTTTGAGGACAATACAGTGCCACTGACACGGCCTGCAACGGAAACATGCAGTCTCTCCTTCACTGCAGCCGAGGTGATTAAGACATTTAAACGTGTTAACCCTCGCAAGGCTGCAGGCCCAGACGGCATCCCCAGCCGCGCCCTCCGAGCATGCGCAGACCAGCTGGCCGGTGTGTTTACGGACATATTCAATCAATCCCTATACCAGTCTGCTGTTCCCACATGCTTCAAGAGGGCCACCATTGTTCCTGTTCCCAAGAAAGCTAAGGTAACTGAGCTAAACGACTACCGCCCCGTAGCACTCACTTCCGTCATCATGAAGTGCTTTGAGAGACTAGTCAAGGACCATATCACCTCCACCCTACCTGACACCCTAGACCCACTCCAATTTGCTTACCGCCCAAATAGGTCCACAGACGATGCAATCTCAACCACACTGCACACTGCCCTAACCCACCTGGACAAGAGGAATACCTATGTGAGAATGCTGTTCATCGACTACAGCTCGGCATTCAACACCATAGTACCCTCCAAGCTCGTCATCAAGCTCGAGACCCTGGGTCTCGACCCCGCCCTGTGCAACTGGGTACTGGACTTCCTGACGGGCCGCCCCAGGTGGTGAGGGTAGGCAACAACATCTCCTCCCCGCTGATCCTCAACACGGGGGCCCCACAAGGGTGCGTTCTGAGCCCTCTCCTGTACTCCCTGTTCACCCACGACTGCGTGGCCACGCACGCCTCCAACTCAATCATCAAGTTTGCGGACGACACAACAGTGGTAGGCTTGATTACCAACAACGACGAGACGGCCTACAGGGAGGAGGTGAGGGCCCTTGGAGTGTGGTGTCAGGAAAATAACCTCACACTCAACGTCAACAAAACTAAGGAGATGATTGTGGACTTCAGGAAACAGCAGAGGGAACACCCCCTATCCACATCGATGGAACAGTAGTGGAGAGGGTAGCTAGTTTTAAGTTCCTCGGCATACACATCACAGACAAACTGAATTGGTCCACTCACACTGACAGCGTCGTGAAGAAGGCGCAGCAGCGCCTATTCAACCTCAGGAGGCTGAAGAAATTTGGCTTGTCACCAAAAGCACTCACAAACTTCTACAGATGCACAATCGAGAGCATCCTGGCGGGCTGTATCACCGCCTGGTACGGCAACTGCTCCGCCCTCAACCGTAAGGCTCTCCAGAGGGTAGTGAGGACTGCACAACGCATCACCGGGGCAAACTACCTGCCCTCCAGGACACCTACACCACCCGTTGTTACAGGAAGGCCATAAAGATCATCAAGGACATCAACCACCGAACCACTGCCTGTTCACCCCGCTATCATCCAGAAGGCGAGGTCAGTACAGGTGCATCAAAGCTGGGACCGAGAGACTGAAAAACAGCTTCTATCTCAAGGCCATCAGACTGTTAAATAGCCACCACTAACATTGAGTGGCTGCTGCCAACACACTGTCATTGACACTGACCCAACTCCAGCCATTTAATAATGGGAATTGATGGGAAATGATGTAAATATATCACTAGCCACTTTAAACAATGCTACCTTATATAATGTTACTTACCCTACATTATTCATCTCATATACATATGTATATACTGTACTCTACAACATCGACTGCATCCTTATGTAACACATGTATCACTAGCCACTTTAACTATGCCACTTTGTTTACTTTGTCTACATACTCATCTCATATGTATATACTGTACTCGATACCATCTACTGTATGCTGCTCTGTACCATCACTCATTCATATATCCTTATGTACATGTTCCTTATCCCCTTACACTGTGTATAAGACAGTAGTTTTGGAATTGTTAGTTAGATTACTTGTTGGTTATCACTGCATTGTCGGAACTAGAAGCACAAGCATTTCGCTACACTCGCATTAACATCTGCTAACCATGTGTATGTGACAAATAAAATTTGATTTGATTTGATTTGATTTGATTTGGGAAACACAAACATAAATTAGAGGGACCGCAGCTCAGGGCCTGACGCTGCGCAGGGGCTGTGTGTTTGTGACATATAGCAGGCCCACTGTGGCCCATAGTGAGTAATGGAAGTAATGAAAGTCAATAAATCAGTGACAGGTTCTGAAGCAGTAAGTGTTTAGGACTGTTATAGAGCCTTACTAAATTAACTGGTTCATGCACCCCCACAAGACCGTTCTCCAGCGCTTGCTTGCCAACACCACACACTTATGCAGGACTTTTATTTTGTGAGGTGATGAAGAAACTAAGCGGCAGACCAACATTTTAGAAAAGTCTGTATAATAATAGGCAAACTTTCCTATAAACACTTTGCCTGAAATTCCAAGGTGAACAGGGACCAACACCCTGACAAACCAGTAACGTTTCAATTAGATGTTTTATTCAACATACTAACAGGGCTCTTTACAGAGGAGAGATCAGAAATGTCTGTCAGTGTGATATTCTCCTCACAGTCACCAAATTTTTATTTTATTTTTACCCTTATTTAACTAGGCAAGAACAAATTCTTATTTTCAATGACGGCCTGAGAACAGTGGGTCAACTGCCTGTTCAGGGGCAGAACGACAGATTTGTACCTTGTCAGCTCGGGGGTTTGAACTTACTAGTCCTACGCTCTAACCACTAGGCTACCCTGACATTCTGGTTAAAAACCTCCAGCTTTAGTCCATAACAAACAAACAGGTTTATAGAAAACATATGTGACACAAACTAATGTATTTCGTAACTACAAGACAGAGAAATCGAACACTGTTTCCCATAATTTCTTAGTTTATTGCTTTTAAAAGCTTCCTAGTGAAATCATCTTTACCTCAGAATGCATGAGACAAACATAGCCTCTCCCAACATGATGCTCATTTCATAGCAGATGGTAAACATGTTCAAAACAATGTACAATAAATATATAGGTTAAGATTATATAAAAACATATTAAAAAACTTGACAAAAATAAAAAGTCACCACCACAATAAGGTTATACATGTGAGTGTGTGTTATTTCAGATTGAGAAGTATAGAGCTAAGGTTCAATGACAAGAAGGTGAGTGTAGGGTCAGTTGTTCTGTGCATCTCCTGCAGCAGCAGATGAAGAGAGCAGAGCTCAAACAGCCGCCTGTTCTTCCTGTGAAAACCAGAAAACAGAGTGTATGTAACACTGAGTCTATGAATGATAGTATACCTAGCACCACATGTGTTACAAATACACGGGATCTTGTAATAATCAGTCCTATATTCTTAGGTCCTATATTACTAGATATTCTTTGGTCCAGAGTTAAATAGAGGGTTCTGCTGGAAGGTGCTGTGGGTCAGGTTTTGGTTCCAACCTTGCAATAACACGCCTGATTTAGCTAATCATGATTCTGAGTCCAGACTGAAGAACATGATCAGTTTGTTTCACCTGATCTTGGAGAGTTTCTGTAGGATGATGGAGAGTTTCTCCAGAAGAGGAAGTTCTAGTCTGGGGTTCTTCACAAGGAGAGCTGCAGTACGGAAGAACTCTTCAGTGCTGCAAGCAGACAGGAACTCAGACAGATACCCTGCAGAGAGTGAAACACTTAGATAGGTATACAGAAGGACGGACAGACAGTTGCTCTGAAGAACCTTACGGTAACTGTTAACTGAAGACGATGTGGGTGATGAAACAACGGAAGCCATTTATTTTATATGGAGGGAGAGACGTAGGCGGGGGACCGGTGGGCGATGCGAGCATGGGCGAGAGGGTTAACAGGGCGGGACCTAAGTTGGGGAAAGCTGAACTTCATGCAAATACTCTGATCTTGCGGTGCGATTGACCAATCGAAGCTCACTATAGCTTCCAGCCTCTACTGGATTGGCTATTGATGCATAGCACTATCTAGCATGCTTGCTAGCACCCACACGAGGGTGAAGCTAGCGTGGCTATTCAAATGATTGATGATAGTTAACAGGCACTGTTACACACAAGCAGACAGACAATTCCACTGAAGAACCCTACACAGTCCTGTCTACTCCTGTTAACCTGCTCAGTCATCCCATCATCGGGCCTATAACTGTACAACCAGCCTCTGCTGCGAGCAGAATGGACCAGGAACCTAGCTGAAGAGTTCCAGTCCTAGTACAGATGCTAATCAATTCTACTCAGCAAACGAGAGTAAATCTACATGATTTCAGGTCAAGCAGTGTCCATATTATCAGTGTTAACTCTGTCTTACAGGGAGGCATAGATGTCAGCATGTTTCTCTCAGATAAGTCAAATCAGAGCCAGTATGGTAAAAGTCTGGACAGACTACAATCACAACCATAAGTGTACAGTCGTGGCCAAAAGTTGAGAATGACAAAAATATTAATTTCCACAAAGTTTGCTGCTTCAGTGTCTTCAGATATTTTTGCCAGATGTTACAAGCATTTCATAAGTGTCAAAGGCTTTTATTGACAATTACATGAAGTTGATGCAAAGAGTCAATATTTGCAGTGTTGACCCTTCTTTTTCAAGACCTCTGCAATCTGCCCTGGCATGCTGTCAATTAATTTCTGGGCCACATCCTGACTGATGGCAGCCAATTCTTGCATAATCAATGCTTGGAGTTTGTAAGAATTTGTGGGTTTTTGTTTGTCCATCTGCCTCTTGAGGATTGACCACAAGTTCTCAATGGGATTAAGGCCTGGGGAGTTTCCTGGCCATGGACCCAAAATATTGATATTTTGTTCCCCAAGCCACATAGTTATCATTTTTGCCTTATGGCAAGGTGCTCCATCATGCTGGAAAAGGCATTGTTTGTCACCAAACTGTTCCTGGATGGTTGGGAGAAGTTGCTCTCAGAGGATGTGTTGGTACCATTCTTTATTCATGGCTGTGTCCTTAGGCAAAATTGCGAGTGAGCCCACTCCCTTGGCCGAGAAGCAACCCCACACATGAATGGTCTCAGGATGCTTTACTATTGGCATAACACAGGACTGATGGTAGCGCTCACCTCGTCTTCTCCGGACAAGCTTTTTTCCGGATGCCCCAAATGATCGGAAAAGGATTCATCAGAGAAAATGACTTTACCCCAGTCCTCAGCAGTCCAATCCCTGTACCTTTTGCAGAATATCAGTCTGTCCCTGATGTTTTTCCTGGAGAGAAGTGGCTTTTTTGCTGCCATTCTTGACACCAGTCCATCCTCCAAAAGTCTTCGCCTCACTGTGAGTGGATCTGCATTCCTGAGCAAGCTCTGTACTGGTGGTGCCCCGATCCCACAGCTGAATCAAATTTAGGAGACGGTCCTGGCGCTTGCTGGACTGTCTTGGGTGCCCTGAAGCCTTCTTCACAACAATTCAACTGCTCTCCTTGAAGTTCTTGATGATCCGATAAATGGTTGATTTAGGTGCAATCTTACTGCCAGCAATATCCTTGCCTGTGAAGCCCTTTTTGTGCAAAGCAATGATGACGGCACGTGTTTCCATGCAGGTAACCATGGTTGACAGAGGAAGAACAATGATTCCAAGCACCATCCTCCTTTTGAAGCTTCCAGTCTGTTATTCAAACTCAATCAGCATGACAGAGTGATCTTCAGCCTTGTCCTCGTCAACACTCACACCTGTGTTAACGAGAGAATCACTGACATGATGTCAATTGGTCCTTTTGTGGCAGGGCTGAAATGCAGTAGAAATGTTTTTGGGGAATTCAGTTCATTTGCATGGCAAAGAGGGACTTTGCAATTAATTCCAATTAATCTGATCACTCTTCATAACATTCTGGAGTATATGCAAATTTCCATCATACAAACTGAGGCAGCAGACTTTGTGAAAATGTATATTTGTGTCATTCTCAAAACGACTGTAGAATATGTGACAAAGTCATTGATGCAACATGAAACAGTACTTCTCATAACCAACAGAGAACTGCCCCAAAATTACTACACATTTCTATTTTTACAATCAACACATTTGACTCGTTCAGTTGACTGAGAACACATACTCGCACAAAAAAAAACACGTACAAAAATGACCTGGGGGATTCAATTCAAACATTTATTTTCTCTGTGGTAGGTTCAATAGGGAATAAAGGAGCAGAGTAATTTGTGGGGTAATTGTGCATGAAAAAGCAATCTGCTTTAGAGACAGCCTCATGGTGTTACTGTAGCTGCTGTACTTTAGCAGACTGGCAGAGACCCAGGAGGTCCATCCCTGTTACTGTAGCAGAGAGCTAGACACCTCCATCTGGTCCCTAGCCTCTCCTCTCTTCAGGCTCTTTCAGCCTTACTGTATGTGGGACAGGGGAGAGAAACTTCAAACACTATGGGTCAGTGGTAGAATGGGCCATGTCCAGACTGATTTAGGGAGGAGGGGGTTCTCTTTATGGTCCCCCCTGGTTCTCCCCCTGTCTCTATAGGACACATGGACTGGATTAGTGTAATATAGCCTGAGAGCGTTATATGGGGGCTTTGCCTTGGGCACAGACACTAAGCAGGCCTACTGTAGGACAGGACACACTCTGGGGAGAGGGTGACCTGCAGGTGTGAACCAGACCTCTGTGAGTGTGAGTGTGTGTGTGTGTGTGTGTGAGACACTACGCAAGCGTACTGTATAAAGGCGTCCGCAAGCTTCCCATCCAACACAGTTTGTGAACATACAACATTTTGTGACGTTTTTGTTAGTTTTGTCTTCGGGTGTTTGTGTCACAAAATGTTTTCTTGAGGCAACAGTAGGGGTTCTTCAGTGAAGTTTTTGTTGTCATTCAAAGAGAGACAACATGTTTTCATGCAAACATTTTTACTTGAGAAATACTGCACCAAACATCTTAGGCAAAAAACGTAAAAATTCATGACATTTCTATGCTAGGACCAAACCGAACCCAGTATGCAGGCGTCTTAACAGGGCAGCCACAGAAGGGAAATTGAGTTGACCTTCTGGTGTGAACTGCATGAAGGAACCCAGCCATACCGAACTGTACAGGGCTCGAGGAGGCTGCATTGTAGGCAGACACTGAGCAAGCCTGCAGTAGTACAGGACAGGGGAGGTGTGTCAGGCGGTTTAGTGGTGACCTTCAGGTGTGAACCCCAACTCTCCGTCATGGCCTCACTCACACTCACCTCATTACTCCCCTGTAAACCACACTAATCAGCAGCTCTCCCATAAATCATAGTGGGGTGCTGAGATCTCCACCTGCCACACTAGACTTTAGTAGACCAAGAGCTTAGCTCTGCTCAGTGTCTCACACACACACACACACACACACACACACACACACACACACACACACACACACACACACACACACACACACACACACACACACACACACACACACACACACACACATACACACATACACATACAGTGGGGCAAAAAAGTATTTAGTCAGCCACCAATTGTGCAAGTTCTCCCACTTAAAAAGATGAGAGAGGCCTGTAATTTTCATCATAGGTACACTTCAACTATGACAGACAAAATGAGAAACAAAATCCAGAAAATCACATTGTAGGATTTTTAATGAATTTATTTGCAAATTATGGTGGAAAATAAGTATTCGGTCAATAACAAAAGTTTATCTCCATACTTTGTTAAATACCCTTTGTTGACAATGACAGGGGTCAAATGTTTTCTGTAAGTCTTCACAAGGTTTTCACACACTGTTGCTGGTATTTTGGCCCATTCCTCCATGCAGATCTCCTCTAGAGCAGTGATGTTTTGAGGCTGTTGCTGGGCAACACTGACTTTCAACTCCCTCCAAAGATTTTCTATGGGGTTGAGATCTGGAGACTGGCTAGGCCACTCCAGGACCTTGAAATACTTCTTACGAAGCCACTCCTTCGTTGCCCGGGCAGTGTGTTTGGGATCATTGTCATGTTGAAAGACCCAGCCACGTTTCATCTTCAATGCCCTTGCTGATGGTAGGCTTAGTTAATATGGTCCCAGCTCTCTGCAGGTCATTCACTAGGTCCCCCCCGTGTGGTTCTGGGATTTTTGCTCACCGTTCTTGTTATCATTTTGACCCCACGGGGTGAGATCTTGCGTGGAGCCCCAGATCGAGGGAGATTAACAGTGGTTTTGTATGTCTTCCATTTCCTAATAATTGCTCCCACAGTTGATTCTTCAAACCAAGCTGCTTACCTATTGCAGATTCAGTCTTCCCAGCCTGGTGCAGGTCTACAATTTTGTTTCTGGTGTCCTTTGACAGCTCTTTGGTCTTGGCCATAGTGGAGTTTGGAGTGTGACTGAGGTTGTGGACAGGTGTCTTTTATACTGATAAGTTCAAACAGGTGCCATTAATACAGGTAACGAGTGGAGGACAGAGGAGCCTCTTAAAGAAGAAGTTACAGGTCTGTGAGAGCCAGAAATTTTGCTTGTTTGTAGGTGACCAAATACTTATTTTCCACCATAATTTGCAAATAAATTCATTAAAAATCCTACAACGCGATTTTCTGGATTTTCTTTCTCATTTTGTCTGTCATATTTGAAGTGTACCTATGATGAAAATTACAGGCCTCTCTCATCTTTTTAAGTGAGAGAACTTGCACAATTAGTGGCTGACTAAATACTTTTTTGCCCCACTGTATATATGTACACACAAAACACAAACACTTTGTTCAGTATCAGCCAATGACACAAATTAGTCAAACATGAAGCACATAATAGGAGCACACTGTAACTGTAACTGTTATGGAGAGAGTATATTGTGGTGGGAATATGTGGGGTGTCTCCATACTCATGGGGCTTTGAGCTGCACTGACTGAGGGTGGCAGGTATCTTAGTGGTTAGAGCATGGGTCAGTAATCAAAGGGTTGCTAGCTCGAATCCCCGAGCAGACCAGGTGAAATCTCTCGATCTGCCCTTGGGCCCAGGCACTTAACCAGGGTCGGCGTCAGTGGCCGTGACCCCACTCTCTGAGGGTGTCTCAGGGGGAGTGGGATATGCATTTCACACCACACACAGGTTACCTTTGATTAATAGTGAGAGAAGTAGTGCATCTATACTTACGTGACTCTGTGCTGAGCTGCAGTAGGATGTCTAGGGGGGTCTGCAGCCCCCCCTTCCCTCCTCGGAGCAGGGCTAGGAGGACAGACACTCCCCCGTACTGAAGAAACAGCCCCCGGACATCCACACACACCAGGTCACTGTGGAGGGAGTCCAACACCTGGGCTAGGATGTCAGCTGGAGGGAAAAGAGGAGTTAGGTTACACAGACAACTTGGACGCTGCCACTGAAATCCAACCCACATCTCTCTGCTACCAACACTTATCCCATCCCAGCTGGAGGCTCACCTAGACTTGGGAGATCAGTGAACAGGTCTGTCTAAAGCCCCAGGGATAAATCACACTGGAGGTGACACTCTGAATGTGACCCTGACAAACTGCTGTTATGTCTGCTTGCTCCCCTCTCCCCTAGTCAGAGCCGTACTGACAGGAGTAGTGGATAATGAACACCCCAGTATAAACAGACAGAGTGAGAGTGGCTAGGAGAGATATCCTGGTTACTGAGAAGTCATCTTTATGGGGCCTGTGTCACTGATGATCTCCAGATACACAGCAATGTAGTCTGTAACTGGCCTAGCCAGGGGGCTGGGGGGATACACCAGAACCCCCCTGATGCAAAGCCTGCCTGCCTCCCTCTCTCTCTGGTCCAAACCCATTAAGGCACTGAGTTTCCAGAAAGATTTGTTTTCTTTACACGGCCCAGACCCACAGCCAAGTGTCTTATTCTAACTCTGTCTGTCTGTCTGTCTGTGGGTCTGTCTGTCTGTGGGTCTGTCTGTCTGTGGGTCTGTCTGTCTGTGGGTCTGTCTGTCTGTGGGTCTGTCTGTGGGTCTGTCTGTCTGTCTGTGGGTCTGTCTGTCTGTCTGTGGGTCTGTCTGTCTGTGGGTCTGTCTGTCTGTGGGTCTGTCTGTCTGTGGGTCTGTCTGTCTGTGGGTCTGTCTGTGGGTCTGTCGACAGGTTATTAGTTCAGATGTTTTTCTGTCGACGGTTAAAAGCGTTTTGGAGCCTGATACCTCAGTCTGACATGGTACTGATTAAAGAAATAAGAAGAAATATTCTTCCTATATGAACAAACCAGTTTCATGTCCATCCAGAGACAGAGCTGAGTCAACCTGGCAGAAGGTTTGCTCTTTGGGGGTTTAGGCTTGGGTTGCTGTTAAGAACTTTCTTACAAATGTATTTGTGAAAATCACAAAACAAATAACTTTTTATTGGTTGGGATTGATTGATAGCTGCATGGCTCTCTATAGAGCACAGTACTACTGTATGAGTTACACTCACTAGAAAGAGACAATTAAATAAACCTGTATACATAACCAATGGAAAACCCCACTGCCCTCTGCTGGGGACTTCATATAACTACACCAAGAACGAATTGAGACATATCAAAGGATATCCCTTGGATTTAGGAAGAATATAGAATTATTGGATAAGTGTATGCATTAGACGTTGTGTGTATATGTAGTGTAGCAGGGTTTTACCCTGTGTGACGGTCCTGAGGATGATGAGGGAGGACAGGAGACGTGTGTGGGGACAGAGGCTCCTGTACAGCGAGGGAGGTAGAGGGCCCCTGGTCTTCAGAAGGCCACTGGGGTCCTGCTGCTGGGTCGGAACCCTGGACACCTCCTCCCCCAGACGCCGCAAAGTGGACGACAAAGCCACCGGCTACATACAGAGATACACGTACTCACAGTTAGTCAGTGGGAGTTCAGCATTGTGATCATGTTTCTGGCCTTGTGGTTCACCCTCAACACGTTGCTATAATACTACAGCATGAGATTAAAGTTTAAACATCAAGTAGTTGCCCTGACACTGCCAGACAAACAAACACACTCCCCGCTTTTCAGTTCTGAGATGTGTTGGATCCGGGATGGCATCCATGTTTGTTGTTGATTATCTGGGCTGGGAGTTTTCATTGAGAACCAGACAGAGATTCTATCCATTGGGTCTCTCTCTGTCCATTGAGCCTCTCTCTGTCAGTGCAATGTCTGTTCTCCAGACACACACACAGCCTGTTCTACATAGGGCTAATAAAACTTGATAACTTCTAATGTACCCCACACGAATTAACCACATACTGGCCGCCAGGCCAGCACAGGACACAGTGCAACACAAGGGATTCAATAACAATGTTAACAGCATGAAAACAAAATTCTACTTTCTTCTCACAGCTGGGAAGAGAATGCATTCTCAGTTTGTGTTGTGTAGTGTTGTTGTGTGGTGTTGTGTATTACCTGTATGCTGTTGTCTATCTCTCTCAGGCTCCAGTATATAAACTTGATCAGGGACAGGGTACCAGAGGGGTCTGGTGATGCAGAGGACTGATGCAGCTGCTCAACCAACAGAGGCAAAACCTAGAGACAGGAGGTCAACAACAACACAATATAAACAACACATTATAAACTACAAAACACTGGATCAACACAAAGCCTGGGACATCATAACAAGATAAACACATCGCGTAATAAGCCAAAACGACCACCTGGACAAGTCCAGTTCTCCCACCTTAGTGCACCTGTCGAGGAGAGAGACCACTGGTGACGTGTGCTGGTGACCCTGGGCTGTTCTGCTGTCTCCTGCTACTGGAGGAAACGTCTGTCTGTCTAGAATCCAATCCAATAGCAAAGCCAGCAGCCTGAGAGGGGTGGGACTTACACTACCCTGCAGAATGAGACAACCAGTTACCAGTATGGTTAGAGTCTGGCCATGCTAAATTGTGTGTTTTCCAAACAACCACATTGACAGGAAATTGGAATTTATAAGGTAGTTAGAAACAACCACCACCACTGTTGATTAGAATAATTACGGTACCAGTCTATGAGTCTTCATCAGGGAGTATGTGTGGGGTTAGGGCTGCATTAGTTACAATCACAGTTAACACAGTAATAACACTAGTAGTTAGTACCCACCATTCCCAGTGGAAATGCCATATACACACCTTGGCTGGCTTGGAGGTGGCTTTTTTCTCAGGTTTGGACTCAATGACCTTCTGACAAACGTTCTCTCTCCCCTTCTGTGCCATGGAGTATTCATACTTCCTCTAGAGAGAGAGAAAATCACATGTAAATGAACAGACAGTATGTATAGGGGTTGAGGGTCTAAATAACACAGGTCTATTTTGCTTGTTGTTTGTTTTCCTACCTGAAGGTTCTCTAGCCGAGCCTGGACCTTCCTAAACTGGTTCTCCAGACGCTTGTTCTGCTCACTCAGGACATTCAGCTGAACACAATACAATGATACAATACAAACAGTTAAACACTTTTATTCAGAGCAACTCACAACACAAAGTTCTAACTCAGTGATCAATCAGAACCAGCGCCCTCCTGTGGTCAGTTGAGACAGTCATACAGTGCCTTTCAGAAAGTATTCACAGTTTTGAGTCAATAAGTATTCAACCTCTTTGTTATGGCAAGTCTAAATAAGATCAGTAGTAAATATTTGCTTAACAAGCCACATAATAAGCGGTATGGACTTACTCTGTATGCAATAATAGTGCTTTATTATTTATTTATTTAACTAGGCAAGTCAGTTAAGGACAAATTCTTATTTACAATGCAGCCTATCCTGGCCAAAAACAGACGACGCTAGGCCAGTTGTGCGCTGCCCTATGGGACTCCAAATCACGACTGGTTATGACGCAGTCCAGGATCGAACCAGGGTCTGTAGTGACGCCTCTAGCACTGAGATGCAGCACCTTAGACCGCTGCGCCACTCGGGAGCAACATGATTGTTGAATCACTACCTCATCTCTGTACCCCACACATACAATTATCTGTAAGGTCCCTCTGTTCGAGCAGTGAATTTCAAACACAGATTCAACCACAAAGACCAGGGAGGTTTTCCATTGCCTTGCAAATCATGGTGAAGTTATTATTTACACTTTGGATGGTGTATCAATACACCCAGTCAAAGATACAGGCGCCCTTCCTAACTCACTTGGCGAAGAGGAAGGAAACCGCTCAGGGATTTCACCATGAGGCCAATGGGTGACTTTAAAAGAGTTACAGAGTTTAATGGCTGTGATGAGAGAAAACTGCGGATGGATCAACAGCATACTAACCCTAAAGTGAAAAAAAGGAAGCCTGTACGGAATAACAAATATTCCAAAACATGCATCCTGTTTGCAACAAGGCACTAAATTATTACTGCAAAAAGTGCAGCAAAGCAATTAACTTTGTGTCCTGAATACAAAGGGTTGTTTGGGGCAAATCCGATACAACACATTACGGAGTATCACTCTCCATGTTTTCAAGCATAGCGGTGGCTGCATCATGTTATGGGTATGTTTGTAATCGTTAAGGACTGTGGAGTTTTCAGGATGAAAAAAATGTACTGAATGGAACTAAGCACAGGCGAAATTCTAGCAGAAAACCTGGTTCAGTCTGCTTTCTACCAGACACTGGGAGTCAAATTCAACTTTCAGCAGGACAATAACTAAAGGCCAAATCTATACTGGAGTATATATATATATATATATATATATATATATATATATATATATATATACACACACACATACTGTACGCACGTCACACAGACATACATACCCACATATATATATTTATATGAATATACATATACTGTGCCTTTGGAGAGTATTCATGACACATGATCTTAGGTTAAAAGCAGCCAGCTGAAGCAGATGCTTGCCTGTTTCTTCATGTTGTCATTGAGTTCCTTGATGGAGTTGAAGCTGGACTTTAATCTCTTGTTCTCTCTGGTTCTCTCGCTCAGCTGCTCCTGTAGCTGACTCACCTCTTCACTGCGGCTCTGACGGAATACAAACATTTTCAGAACTGCTCACACAATGCACTTTTTAAAAACTGTGAAGAGATCATATTCAACCTTGAGGGATTGCTGAAGATATGTGTTTACCTCCTCTTGCTGTAGCAGTCTGTTCTCTCTGTCCTGGAGCTGGGCCGACCACTGCAGCTGGCTCAAACGTTCTGCCTGTAGTTGTTGGTAGATGTGCAGCATCTCCTGGTAAACCTGTCCCATCACTGAGGGGCAGGAGGGGGAGAGGACAGGGGAGGACTGCTTCTGCCTCACCCCTCTCCCCCCTTTCTCCCCCCTCACCTCCTCTTCTCTGGCCAGGCCCACGGTGGACTCAGTCTCTCGGGAGCCCAAGGTACGGGCCAGGCTGGAGGGCAGGGTCACATCTGAAACAGAAGAACTCATACACTGTTTTTTTGTCAAGTGTTTTCAGTTTGAAGAAAGCAGTATTGGTATGATTAATATGAGTATTATTATATAATACCTTTATAATACCTTTATTATCAACATTAAAACAATCTCGTGCTACATCTGTTGAGACATGCTGAACATAAGAAGACCCGACACACACCTGTCTCTGTGTAGTGGGTCTGTGTGTCCAGGAGAGGGCTGAAAATATAGTTCTCACTCAGGTCCTCCTCACTGTCATCCCGACTACAGTCACTGTACAACCTGGGTAAGCAGACAGGTACACGTCAGTGGCATATGGTAGCTTGGGCTCACAGCTCACAGAACAGGGCTCCGGGCAGCCGAGCGGAAATGGAGGAAAACTCGCCTCCCTGCGGACCTGGCATCCTTTCACTCCCTCCTCTCTACATTTTCCTCCTCTGTCTCTGCTGCTAAAGCCACTTTCTACCACGCTAAATTCCAAGCATCTGCCTCTAACCCTAGGAAGCTCTTTGCCACCTTCTCCTCCCTCCTGAATCCTCCGCCCCCTCCCCCCTCCTCCTCCCTCTCTGCAGATGACTTCGTCAACCATTTTGAAAAGAAGGTCGACGACATCCGATCCTCGTTTGCTAAGTCAAACGACACCGCTGGTTCTGCTCACACTGCCCTACCCTGTGCTCTGACCTCTTTCTCCCCTCTCTCTCCAGATGAAATCTTGCGTCTTGTGACGGCCGGCCGCCCAACAACCTGCCCGCTTGACCCTATCCCCTCCTCTCTTCTCCAGACCATTTCCGGAGACCTTCTCCCTTACCTCACCTCGCTCATCAACTCATCCCTGACCGCTGGCTACGTCCCTTCCGTCTTCAAGAGAGCGAGAGTTGCACCCCTTCTGAAAAAACCTACACTCGATCCCTCCGATGTCAACAATTACAGACCAGTATCCCTTCTTTCTTTTCTCTCCAAAACTCTTGAACGTGCCGTCCTTGGCCAGCTCTCCCGCTATCTCTCTCTGAATGACCTTCTTGATCCAAATCAGTCAGGTTTCAAGACTAGTCATTCAACTGAGACTGCTCTCCTCTGTATCACGGAGGCGCTCCGCACTGCTAAAGCTAACTCTCTCTCCTCTGCTCTCATCCTTCTAGATCTATCGGCTGCCTTCGATACTGTGAACCATCAGATCCTCCTCTCCACCCTCTCCGAGTTGGGCATCTCCGGCGCGGCCCACGCTTGGATTGCGTCCTACCTGACAGGTCGCTCCTACCAGGTGGCGTGGCGAGAATCTGTCTCCTCACCACGCGCTCTCACCACTGGTGTCCCCCAGGGCTCTGTTCTTGGCCCTCTCCTATTCTCGCTATACACCAAGTCACTTGGCTCTGTCATAACCTCACATGGTCTCTCTTATCATTGCTATGCAGACGACACACAATTAATCTTCTCCTTTCCCCCTTCTGATGACCAGGTGGCGAATCGCATCTCTGCATGTCTGGCAGACATATCAGTGTGGATGACGGATCACCACCTCAAGCTGAACCTCGGCAAGACGGAGCTGCTCTTCCTCCCGGGGAAGGACTGCCCGTTCCATGATCTCGCCATCACGGTTGACAACTCCATTGTGTCCTCCTCCCAGAGCGCCAAGAACCTTGGCGTGATCCTGGACAACACCCTGTCGTTCTCAACCAACATCAAGGCGGTGGCCCGTTCCTGTAGGTTCATGCTCTACAACATCTGCAGAGTACGACCCTGCCTCACACAGGAAGCGGCGCAGGTCCTAATCCAGGCACTTGTCATCTCCCGTCTGGATTACTGCAACTCGCTGTTGGCTGGGCTCCCTGCCTGTGCCATTAAACCCCTTCAACTCATCCAGAACGCCGCAGCCCGTCTGGTGTTCAACCTTCCCAAGTTCTCTCACGTCACCCCGCTCCTCCGTTCTCTCCACTGGCTTCCAGTTGAAGCTCGCATCCGCTACAAGACCATGGTGCTTGCCTACGGAGCTGTGAGGGGAAAGACACCTCAGTACCTCCAGGCTCTGATCAGGCCCTACACCAAAACAAGGGCACTGCGTTCATCCACCTCTGGCCTGCTCGCCTCCCTACCACTGAGGAAGTACAGCTCCCGCTCAGCCCAGTCAAAACTGTTCGCTGCCCTGGCCCCCCAATGGTGGAACAAACTCCCTCACGACGCCAGGACAGCGGAGTCAATCACCACCTTCCGGAGACACCTGAAACCCCACCTCTTTAAGGAATACCTAGGATAGGATAAGTAATCCCTCTCACCCCACCCCCCCTAAGTTTTAGATGCACTATTGTTAAGTGACTGTCCCACTGGATGTCATAAGGTGAATGCACCAATTTGTAAGTCGCTCTGGATAAGAGCGTCTGCTAAATGACTTAAATGTAAATGTAAATGCTTGGCCCCATCAATTATAACACAAGGTGTTGGTCTGACAGAAATGCCTGGAGAAAGACTGACCTGTCTGGAGGGTTGGTGACAGCCTGGAACAGCTCCTGTAAGGCTCTATTGTAACCGCTCATCTCCTTGGTGGTGGTGCGTCTAGACCTGGGGGACTTCACAACTCTCTGCTGCCCACCATGGTAGTGTCTTCCACTCAGCGCAGGTGCTTTCTGCTCTGTAGAGACCTGTCAAAAGGCAATAATGAGCTATAGCATGTTCCGTCACTGCAACGTACGTGCGTGCACAACCTAGTACTAGTAATAACAAGCCAACTAACGTTAGCTAACTATTTAGCTAACTAACTAAGTCGATAACGTTAGCTAGCTAGAGTTAGCTGGTTTGCTTGTTCTCTTGGTAACGACTCCGAGTGATCCAGCTAGCTAGCAAACACAGATAGCTAGCTGGAGCACTCGGGGTCGTTACCAAGGGAACAATCAAACCTGCTAGCTAAGGTTATCTACATGGCTAGCTAGTTACTGTAAGCTAGCTAAATATTTAGCTAGTTTGCTTGTTAGCTATATACACATTACTAACCCGTTTCCTTTCCAGATACTTCATTTTCAGCCTCTCAACCGTAAAGTCCAACTCGCTCCCTGACGATTCGTTGTTCATCTTGAGGTTTCACACAGATGTATTGTTTTTCAACAAACTCCAAAAGCAGTCAACTTGTTGTCAGTTTGAATTATGTGCATTTTTCCTAAACCGGAAATGAAAAACCTACAAGTCTGCTGTCATCCTGAGGGCGGCGCCATTACACAATATACACATACCTATTCTGACGTTGTGCTCGTGTTGCAGTTTGAGGGACCGTCACTGCTGTTGTAACCTTCTGTGCTCAGTGCTTGGATGAATCTATCAACCTGTTCAAGAACCTGTTCCACATTCTGTAAAATAATACATTCACATGCATACATTAAGATACTGTTAAGACCAGCTATTATTTGCCTCAGAATGATGTAAAATTGTATTAGTTCCTCACCCAGATGGTATTAAAATGCATATAGGTTAATGGTGAGATATGATTCATACTGTATGAATCATAACATAACTCATCTTTAGACTGATATAGATACATAAATACCATCTGGGTGTGGAGGGAACCATAGACTGAGCTAACAGAACCATCAGAGTGGAGGCACGTTCTGTTGGGGAGGCATCATCTGATGGAACTCTTCCATAACAACATGACTCCCCTCTTTCTGGCATCGTTTTCTTTTCAAGAGAACACACTGTATCAAATTAACATTTTCAAATCTTGTCATTGTGTTGTTTATTTCAAAAACAAATCTCCTTACATTTGCCTCACAAACATTACCCTCTGTACTTACAGTAAGAAAAGCATTCATACCACATTCTAAGTTTATGAGTGGGAGTTAAATAATCAGTATTCTAGCACCTCCTCTCTTAATGACACATTTATTAGCCTGCTGTGCCTCTGGATCGGAGCTCTCTGTGCTATGGGTGGAGGACAATGGTGGAGCAACTTTCTCAGCTCTCTTTAATCAGCTATAGAGATCTCTGTATTTAGACACAGAATATAAAGCACCCATATGGCATATAACACAACATTTGCACTGTAGAAGTGGAATATCTAGCTTATTAACAACACTGATTGAGTAGCATAATAACTTTAATCACTACTTTTGTAGCATCAACAAAAACAATGATAACAAATATTGTTTGGAGAATAAGTCAAAACCTTTGATATGTTATATTTCAGTCTACTAGCTTTGGGAGGTTCGTAGTTATAGAACAGACAAACACCATGATCAGCTATTCTAAGACCTTGCAATGATCGAGGCTGATGGTTTAAGTCCAGAGTTTCATCCTACAGTTTAACCAGTTTCTGTCTGTTCATTTAAACATCGTCCCTTCAATGTCATTAAACACCATCCCGACTACGACAGTAACACTATCAAATATCAAGGAGATGATGACCTCATGGCTCTCTATAAATAGACTCTTATGGATCTGAGGTCCTCTTAACTTTCTTCCAAAGCTCAGCAATGTGCCAGTCCCATTAGACTGACCTGGCTGGAGTGTCCATTAGTCTTGGCAGAGTATTACAGGTAATTTCCTCCGGGTAAAGATTTAAAGTCTCTTGTGTTTATTCTGTTGATAGTCTCTGATCTCAGGCAGTCGGATGCTATCCCGGATCCAACACAACTCTGAACTGAATGGCGTGCACATGCTTGCGTGTGTGTGTGTGCGTGCACGTAACATTACAACAACCTAACATCGTTATTAACCGATAGAAGTACGAGCTCGCCATCCCTGTGACCGGGTATGGTAACTCTTGAAATTCGTTCAGTCACTAAAGATTTACAGTGCCTTCAGAAAGTATTCCCGCCCCTGGACTTTTTCCACATTTTGTTGTGTTACGAAGTGGGATTAAAATGGATTTCATTGTAATTTTTTGTCAATGATCTACCCAAAATACTCTGTGGTCGATAAAAATAAAAACATTTGTAAAAACTTTATAAAAAAAGAAAACATTCATATTTCTTGATTAGATAATTATTCAACCCCCTTAGTTAAGACATATTAGAATCACCTTTGGCAGCGATTACAGCTGGGAGTCTTTCTGGGTCTCTTAAGAGCTTTCCACTCCTGGATTGTACAATATTTGCATTCTTCTTTTTTCAATTCTTCACGCTCTCTCAAGTTGGATGTTAGTCATTGGTAGACAGCCATTTTTAAGTCTTGCCATAGATTTTCAAGTAGATTTAAGTCAAAACTGTAACTAGGCCACTCAGGAACATTCAATGATGTCTTGGTAAGCAACTTCAGGACATCCAGTGCCTTCGGAAAGTATTCACACCCCTGACTTCATCCACATTTTGTTGTTTTACAGCCTGAATTTAGAATTGGTTAATATTAGATTGTGTGCATGGCCTGTACACAATACTGTCAAAGTTTAATTATGTTTTTAGAAGTATTTACAGTTTTTTAAAATTAAAAGCTTAACTGTCTTGAGTCGAAAATTATATAACCTCTTTATTATGACAAGCCAAAATAAGTTCTGGAGAAAAAATATACTTAACAAGACCCATAATAAGTTGCATGGACTCACTCTGTGTGCAATAAAGTGTTTATTGTGATTTTTGAATGACTAGGTCATCTCTGTGCCCCACACATACAATTATCTATAATGTCCCTCAGTTGAGCAGTGAATTTCAAACAGATTCAACCACAAAGACCAGGGTAGTTTTCCAATATCTTGCAAAGAAGACTACCTATTGGTAGATGTGTAAAAAAGCAGACATCGAATATCCCTTTGAGAATTGTGAAGTTACATAATTACACTTTGGATGGTTTCACGGATCCCTCCGGAATTTTCATTACGCACACCTGTCCCCTATTCCCACTGATTAGTACTTGTATAAGTGTGCCCTTTGGTTTCCATTGGGCTGTCCATTATCGGTACAATGTCCGTTGGTGCGTGTGAGTACCTGTGCTGTGTGTTTAGGCTTTCGTGCCATTGTGGATTGCGCAGATGATTACAGGTCTCATCCCGTGTGTTAATCATTGTGCGCGTGTGTTATTTATTCAAGTTACTCTTCGCTTTTTTGTTTGGGTTTCTACCCTGTTTTTTGTTACGTGTTTGTTTGGTCTTCGTTCCCGTGCCTTTACACAGCACGCTGTAATTTGGGCTTAATAAAAAAAAAATGTTACGCATTCCTGTGCCTGTCTCCCGAATCTCTTCATACCAACGTGACAGTATCAATACACTCAGTCACAACAAAGATACAGGCACCCTCCAAACTCCAATGCCAGAGAGGAAGGAAACTGCTCAGGGATTTCACCTTGAGGCCAATGGTTACTTTACAAAAAGTTAAGAGTTTATTGGTTTTATTGGAGAAAACTGAGGATGGATCAACAACATTGTAGTTACTCCACAATACTAACCTAATGGACAGAGTGAGGCACTAAAGGAAAACGGCAAAAAAAATGTGAATACAAAGAGTTATGTTTGGGGCAAATCCAACACATCAATGAGTACCACTCCTTATATTTTCAAGCATGGTGGTGCCTGCATTGTGTTATGGGTATGTTTGTCATCGGCAAGAATAGATTTTTTTTTTTAGGATGAAAAAAATGAAATAGAGCCAAGTACAGACAAAATCCTAGGAAAAAAACCTGGTTGAGTCTGCTTTCCAAGAGATACTAGGAGACAAATTCAGCAGGACAATAACCTAAACCACAAGGCCAAATATACACTGAAGTTGCTTACCAAGATGCCATTGAATGCTCCTGGAGTGGCCTAGTTATAGCTGACTTAAAATCGACTTGAAAATATATGAATAGACTTGAAAATGACTGTCTAGCATTGATCAACAACCAACTTGACAGAGCTTGAATACTTTTTTTAAGAACGTGCAAATATTGTACAATCCAGGTGTGCAAAGCTCTTAGAGACTTACCCCGAAAGATTCACTGTAATTGCTGCCAAAGTTGATTTTAACATGTATTGACTCAGGGGGTTGATACTTAGTTTGTCATTATGTTTTTTTGTGTGAGAAAAAATGTAAGTAAAATGTAAACCATTTTCAGTTCAGGCTATAACACAACAAAATGTGAAATAAGTCAAAGGGTATGAATACTTTGAGGGCACTGTAAAGTTCATTTCTTTTCCACATTTTTTGCAGTTTTACTTTAGTGACTTGTTGCAAACAGGATGCATGTTTTGAAATATATGTATTCTGTACAAGCTTCCTTTTTTTCACCCTGTAAATTAGTTTAGTATTGTGGAGTAACTACAATGTTGATCCATCCTCAGTTCTATCACAGCCATTAAAGTTTCAATACGTACATTTTTGGGCGACCCGACAAAATGCACATAGAAATGTGAGTTATAGACTAATTCTCATTGAAAGCAAACGTAAGAAGCGGTAGATCTGTTCTGTGTTCTATTTCTATGCTTCTCGTTCTTAAGTATCGCTTTTGCATCTTTTATTTTCAGTTATGTGAACCAGCTTCAAACATTTGAAAATACAATATTTTGGTTATTGTAAAGATTTTTCAGAGTGGTTTAGATGGTGCAATGATTCTCTACACTATAAATTGCTTGTTTTGTCACAAACTGAAATTAGGCAAAGTATTAGAATTTCAGCAACCAGGAAATGGCGGAGTGATTTCTGAATATTGTACCTTTAAACTCTGTAACTGTTTTAAAGTCAGCATTGACCTCGTGGTGAAATCGTGGTTTTCTTCCTCTCTGGCAACTGAGTTAGGAAGGACAACTGTATTTGTAGTATTTGTAATGAATAACTTCACTGTGCTCAAATGGATATTCAATGTCGTTTTCTACCCATAGGTGCCCTTCTTTGCGAGACATTGGAAAACCTCACTGGTCTTTGTGGTTGAATCTGTGTTTGATATTCACTGTTCGACTTAGCGACCCTACAGATAATTGTTTGTGTGAGGTACCTTTGTCTAAATTGGACTCCACCCTGCCTAAATAAAGGTTAAATAAAAAACAAATGTGTGTCCTCTCTACCCTTGTCAGAGGCGAAGCCTACACCTGACCAGTCTCTGGAAGGCCTTCTTAAAGTCTTCGTTGAAGATAGTGTAGATGAGAGGGTTGATAAGGGAGTTGAGGTACCCCAGCCAGGTGAGGAAGTCAGCCAGCTCTATGGAGGTGTTGCATGAGCCACACGTGTTGACGATCACCTCCTTCAGGAAGAAAGGCATCCAGCAGACCACGAAGGCCCCCAGTATCAGTCCTAACGTAGATGCAGCGCGCCGCTCCCTGGTCCCTGAGATACGCTGCCGTCTCAACCCACATTCACGCTCCCGCCTCGACTCGCTCTGGGGACTTTTTACGGCGATGCGCACGCGGTCGCCCTCCGTGGAGGGGTCTGAGTAGGACTTTTCCGGGGGGTTCAGGGTGTCTGGGCTCTGGGGGTCTCCTTCAGTGGGGCAGGAGGGGAGGGTGGTTCCGTTGACCATGGAGGAGTGCTGGCTGGCTCTGCTGGCCCCCCTCCGGAGGTACAGAGTCTGAGCTGCTCTGTAGATCTTATAGTAGAGGATGAGGATGAGGAGCAGGGGAATATAGAAGGCTCCCAGGGTGGAGTAGAGGGTAAAGGCGATGTGGTGGTGCGTTATCAGACACTGGTCCTCCTCTGGCCCCCCACCATGGTTCCTCCACAGCAGAGGGGGAAGGGATATGAGGACGGACAGGAACCAGACGACGGCGACAGTGATGCCAGCTCGGAGGCCGGTGCGTTTGCGTGAGTACTCCACGGCGTCAGTGATGGCCCAGTAGCGGTCCAGAGCGATGGCTGCCAGGTGGAGGATGGAACAAGTGCAGCAGGTGATGTCAACACTCAGCCAAACATTACAGACAGCCTCACCCATCACCCAGCTTTCCCTGAGGATTCAGACAGAACATTGATAGGGATTATGTTTGTGACTGCACTTTATTATTATTTTGATCACAAACTGTATACTTTGATAACATGTCTTTTAAGCCTATATGGGCATCTCAAAAGCTGTAAGACACGTTATGCTGCAAGACAAATCAAACAATTGTGCAATAATGAATCTTTGTAGCTACCTCTGTATGTAGAGGATGCTGAAGGGCATGACCAAGATGGCCACCAGCAGGTCCGTCACCGCCAGAGAGCAGATCAGGTAGTTGGCCGGATGATGTAACTTTCTGGTCACGATGATGGCTGTGATCACCAGGGAGTTGATAACCATTGTCATGACAGCGAGCAGGGACAGGGTGAGGGTGAGGATGATTTTACTTGGTGGGGTTATAGAACCCCCATCCCCCTCCTCACCCGCACCCAGGGAGAAGACCCCCTTTGTACAGTTAGACAAGTCCATCCTAGAGAGGAGAGGAGACAAGAGAAAGAAGGTTCTGCACCAAGGCTAGCAGTATAGATGAACGATGCGTAAGCGTTTAAAAAGGTACTCACACTCAAACCATGTAGAACTTCAGATGGACCAGGCAGATGATGAATGAAGCGTAATCCTCCATAGCTGTATAAGCTGTGTGTACCTTTGTGATGTGTGTTTATTGGTGTGCCCTCTCCAGCAGTAACCTCAGTGTCAGTAGCTTCTTTCTGGTATCTCTGGACTCAACCAATATTTCACACAGACACCTGGAAAAAGAAATGGGGGAAAGGAGGGGGAGAGAGAAACAGTCAGTGGAAAAATAATCACCAATGAGAGTCCAGCCGCTGATTTCATAACACCCACCCATCCATCCACCCACACACACACACACACACACACACACACCTGATGTGATCTCTGATCAAAGCCGTGACCATCATCACATGCACGCACACACACAAACACACACAAGGTGCAGTCATGGATCAAAGGCGGTACTCTCTGCACAAAAGCAGACGCTCATAGGTGTGTGTTGATACTTGTATCTCTGTATTCTAGTTACCACTTATTTTGAGTTGATCAGTTAAGAATTGAATGAGAATTCAGCATTGACCCTAAAGACACTCATGTTAATTTCCTTGTTCCATATGATGTTCTGTGCTTTATTGTCCATTTACATGGAAATTCATTTTGTGAAGCCAGCATACAAATACACAAAAAACAATACATTCAATATGGAAAATACTGGAAACATAATAATTAATGCAAATTTACACTGAGTGTACAAAACATTAGGAACACCTTCCTAATATTGAGTTGCACCCCGTTTTGTCCTCAGAACAGCCTTAATTTGTCGGGGCATAGACTCTACAAGGTGTTGAAAGCATTCCGCAGGGATGCTGGCCCATGTTGACTCCAATGCTTCCCACAGTTATGTCAAATTGGGTGGATGTCGTTTGGGTGGTGGACCATTCTTCGTAAACACTGAAAACTGTTGAGCGTGAAAAACCCACCAGTGTTGCAGTTCTTGACACACTCAAACCGGTGTGCCTGGTACCTACTACCATACCCTGTTCAAAGGCACTTCAATATTTTGTCTTGTCCATTCACCCTCTGATGTCTCAATTGTCTCAAGACTTAAAAATCATTCTTTACTCGTCTCCTCTTCGTCTACACTGATTGAAGTGGATTTAACAGGTAATATCAATAAGGGATCATATCTTTCACTTGGATACACATGGTCAGTCTTATGGAAAGAGCAGGTGTTCCTAATGATTTGTACACTAAGTGTAATTATCCAGTCTCTGCAGTCTACTGTCTGACCATGTACTGAGCCTACATCTGTTTGATGCTGTATATTTCTAGTGAGCTGTGAGAAGTTGTCATAGAACAGTTGTCATAGCAACTCTGACTTTTTGTGAAGGACGGACTGAAGAAAAGCACAACTAAAGTCCGATAAACTCACACATCATTAAATGCATGCACGCAAACAAACAGCTGTATAGACCTCTCTCCTGTCTGTAAGCATATCAGCTGTCTGTGAATCTGCTCCTCCAGAGCATTTACTCATTTAAAGTTAAGGAACAGCATGCACTGTAATCTAGTTGTGCACTGTATTTACTTATGAAGTGTTTCTCACCAGAGTGGTTCATTTAAACCTGTCAGCTTCAGTCTGTCAGTGTGTGTGTGTTTGTTGATTGACAGTCTTCGGTGAGGCAATCATCCAGCAGCAGCAAAGGGAGATCCTGCACCTCCTACTGCATTCAAGTCTTTCACTTACAGTAATCATACAGTGGAGCACTGCTCAGTCAGAGAGCGATGCATGTTGGTGGATGAGGTTTACAAAGCAGGAAATTATAGGGACCGATACCTGGTGCTGTGTAATTGGAATGTACCCATTTAAACGTCAATATGTGGATTAAAGCGCTATGACTGGCAGAGTCACTGACATGTCCCTATGGAGATGCAAAACTGAGTGGGACTATTTTAACAGACTGCAGATTGAACTGGGATTTAAACAGACCTGTTTCAGCCAAGGCTTGGAGAATACACCAGTCCCCTCCCTCTCCCTGCCCCCCCATCTGTCCATCCAACCATTAAGAACTGGAATAGACATAAAGCATCTATCCATCTGTCTGTCTGAGGATGAAATCTTCTTATGCAAGGGACAACCAACAGGCAACAAGAGACAATTGAGTCGGGTGCAAATATTAGGAGTTTTATTTTCTCAAACTTGACGTTGATTACAAAGTAAGTTCAACTGTTCTACCACCTCAAAACATAGACACATATTTAACTGAGGTCTACACAGTAGAACAGGCCCCCTCCACAGGTTAACTCAGGCCATAAGGTAAGCACACAGAATATAAAGGGAATGGCAGGTAGGCTTTAAAGATACATATACATGATCAAGCATCTATTCCAATGTTTTGTTGGATGAACATGATTTGACCAAGGTCTTTTTACAGATGAGCCCTGTATAGACATCAATATTCAATAAAAGGTGTCTGTTTGATATTTGAAATGAAGACTGTGACCCAACTATGTTGGGTTATTATTTGATTGGACATTAAATGTTTGGTGCAAATTAAAGTGCAAAGGATAGGGGTATTTAGCTGCCTCTTCTTTTTAGTTTATCAAAAAAGGGGAAACTAAGTGCATTTAGCAGCTTTCATATGACCCTGAAGAAACTCATCATGCTGATTACCTTGTACGATATACCTTATTGTCCGTTTACATGGAAATTCATTTTGTGAAGACAGCATACAAATACACATAAAAAACAGTACACTATAATACATTCATTATGGAAAACACCGGAAAGATAATTACTTCACACATAATTATCCAGTCTCTGCGGTCTACTGTCTGACCATGTACTGAGCCTACATCTGTTCTATGCTGTATAGCTGTATATTTCTACAGTCAGCTGTGAGAAACCATTTCAGGGTGCGATAGGCGTGATGCCATTACAGTACATTCCTTCTCCCATTCTGCAGGAAGAAATAAGAACAGTTGTCATAGAAACTCTGTCATTCTATTTGTGAAGGATGGATAGAAGAAAAGCACAACTCAAGTCAGATAAACTCACATATCATTAAGTACACAAACACACACAGTGAAACATTGCTAAAATGGTGGATCGTTCCGAAACCTGCTGAGTACCCACATATGCTGAGCACATGTTGGCTGCTTTTCCTTCACTTTGCGGTCCAACTCATCCCAAACCATCTCAATTGGGTTGAGGTCAGGTGATTGTAGAGGCAATGTCATCTGATGCAGCACTCCATCACTCTTTCTTGGTCAAATAGCCCTTACACAGCCTGGAGGTGTGTTGGGTCATTGTCCTGTCGAAAAACTAATGATAACAAACCAGATAGCATTCTGCAGCGATACACCATCCTGTGGTAGCCATGCTGGATAAGTGTGCCTTTTTCTAAATAAATCAGTGTCACCAGCAAAGCACCATCACACCTCCTCCATGCTTCACAGTGGGAACCACACATGCGGAGATCATCTGTTCACCTACTCTGCGTCTCACAAAGACACAGCGGTTGGAACCAAACATCTCAAATTTGGACTCATCGGACCAAAGGACAGATTCACAGTTCGAATGTCCATTGCTCGTATTTCTTGTCCCAAGCAAGCATGTTCTTCTTTTTGGTGTCCTTTAGTAGTGTTTCCTTTGCAGCAATTTGACCATGAAAGCCTGATTCACACGAGTCTCCTCTGAACAGTTGATATTGAGATGTGTCTGTTACTTGAACTCTATGAAGCACTTATTTGGGCTGAGGTGCAGTTAACTAATGAATTTATCCTCTGCAGCAGAGGTAACTCTGGGTCTTCCTTTCCTGTAGCGGTCCTCATGAGAGACAGTTTCATCAAAGCACTTGATGTTTTTTGCAACTGCACTTGAAGAAACTTTCAAAGTTCTTGAAAATGTTTAAAGTAATGATGGACTGTCATTTCCCTTTGCTTATTTGAGTTATTTTTGCCATAATATGGACTTGGTCTTTTACCAGATAGCCCTATCTTCTGTATACTACCCCTACCTTGTCAAAACAACTGATTTGCTCAAACCCATTAAGAAAGCAAGAAATTCCACAAATAAACTTTTAACAAGGTACACCTGTTAATTGAAATGCATTCCAGGTGACTAACTCATGAAGCTGGTTCAGAGAATGCCAAGAGTAGGTAAAGCTGTCATCAAGGTAAAGGGTGGCTACTTTGAAGAATATCAAATATATTTTGATAACACTTTTTTGGTTACTACATGATTCCATATGTGTAATTTCATAGTTTTGATGTCTTCACTATTATTCTACAATGTAGAAATGAGTGAAAATAAAGAAAAACCCTTGAATGAGTAAGTGTCCAAACTTAACTGGTACTGTTATGTTTCTCACCAGAATGGTACATTTAAACTCTTCGGAAGTCTGTCAGTGTGTGTGTGTGATGTTGATTGACAGTCTTTAGTGAGCCAATCTTCCAGCAGCAGCAAAGGGAGAACCTGCGCCTCATGCTGCCTTCAAGTCTTTCACTTACAGCAACCATACAGTGGAGCACTGCTCAGTCAGAGAGAGTGAAACAATTCTGCGTGAGGTTCAAAAGCAGGAAATTATAGGGCTGATACCTGATGCAATATGGTGGCGTACTAGATGGCTTTTCTATTTTGTGATTATTTTGGCATTTATCTTTACTTTTTTTTGCATTAAATGTATTCACCATCTTTTCTTATGATCAACAAAATCTTTTGAACCTTAGATCAGCAGTTACTAATCTCAATTCCTGCCTCAACTCATCTACCCTGGGCTTTTTGTGTACCTCCAATCCAATCTACGGCTACCCAAGAGGAAATGCCGGTGAAAAAGAGGCAGGAGAGCTGGTTTCCTGGTGAAACTAAGGGAAAGGGAAAACCGGCCACCCCTTCCCTCCATTCTTTTGGCCAACACTGAGTCACTTGATAATAAGATGGATGACCTCCGATCACAGATCAATGGGACTCTTGTGACAGTAGCATTCTCGGTTTTTCTGAAACATGGCTTTCGGACAAGATAACCCCCATGGCTATCCAACTTGATGGATTCTCCATTCTCCGAGCAGACAGGTCATTGGATTCAGGAAAATCCAGACGGGTAGGGGTATGTCTCGTCATCAACAACAGATGGTGAACAGACTCTAGCTCAGTAGAAGTCTCAACCTATTGTTCACCCATCTTGGAATACCTGATGGTCAAATACCAACTCTTCTACCTCGAGAGTTTATCGGTTACCGTGACTGCTGTGTAAATTCCACTTCAGGACAACAGCATATAGTTGGCATTTAACGAACTGTACGAGGCTATAAACAAGCAGGAAGCCATGCACCTGGACGCTGCTTTTCTTTTTCCTGGCGATTTTAAACATTTGCATAACTAAGACATTTGATGCCCAACTTCTATCAAGACGTCTCCTTTGCCACTAGGGGTGATAAAGTCCTAGACCAGTGTTACTCAACCCACAAGTAAGCATACTAAGCCCTCCCTCGTTCCCTCTTCCGCAAATAAGATCATGACTCTATACTCCTGCTGTCACACACTGATCTGTTTCACCTGTCCTTGTGATTGCCATTTAAACATCACAGTGCCATCTGTTTTGTCACCAAAGCCCCATGTACTTCCCACCACTGAGACCTGTATCCTCTCGCTGGCTGGCCCTCACTACATCCGTCGCCAAACCCACTGGCTCCAGGTCATCTATAAGTCTTTGCTAGGTAAAGCCCTGCCTTATCTCGGCTCACTGATCACCATAGCAACACCCACCCGTAGCACGCGCTCCAGCTGGTATGTTGCACTGCACATCCCCAAAGCCAACACTTCCTTTGGCTGCCTTTCCGTCCAGTTCTCTGCTGCCAATGACTGGAATGAATTGTAAAAATCTCTAAAGCTGGAGTCGTATATCTCCCTCTCTAACTTTAAGCATCAGCTTACCGATCACTGTACCTGTAGACAGGTAATCTGTAAATAGCACACCCAACTACCTCATTCCCATATTATTACTTACCCTCTTGCACATCATCATCTATCACTCCAGTATTAATGCTAAATTGTAATGATTTTTACCTCTAGGGCCTATTTATTGCCTACCTCCCTACTCTTCTACATTTGCACACACTGTACATAGCTTTTACTTTTATTTTGTGTAACTCTGTTGCACTGCTTTGTTTTATCCTGGCCAGGTCGCAGTTGTAAATGAGAACTTGTTCTCAACTGGCCTACCTGGTTAAATAAAGGTGAAATAAAATAAACTGTGGATTGAAGTACTGACGTGTTCTTATGGAGATTCAAACCTGACTAATTTAACAGGCTGCATGTAGAAATTGAATTTTAACAGGCCTGTTTCAGTAGAACCATGTTTAAGTAGGACCTGGACTTAAACACACCGGTTTCAGTTGAACCTGGATTCTTTTGGGCTGAAAAATGTTTTGCCCACACTACAGATGGCTATATCGATTGCCAATACAGGACTAGTAAAGGCCCAGTGCACTACTTTTGTGATTTTGTTTTAGATGCACTGTATATTATTAGAATTGTTTATTTAATGCAGATTGTCCTGAGTGTCTGCATCTGTGTGGATGTACAGTGCTTTCAGAAAGTATTTACACCACTTGTCTTTACCTACATTTTGTTTTGTTACAGCCTGAATTTGAGATTGTTTCACTGGCCTACACACATTTCCCCATAATGTCAAATTATGTTTAGACATTTTTACAAAATAATAAAAAATAAAACTGAACTGCCTTGAGTCAATAAGTATTCAACCCCAAGCCTAAATAAGTTCAGGAGTAAAACTTTGCTCTGTGTGCAATAAGTGTTAAACATCATTTTTTTAATGACTACCTCATCTCTGTATCCCACACATACAATTATCTCCCTCAGTCGAGCAGTGAATTTCAAACACAGATTCAACCAGAAAGGCCAGGGAGGTTTTCCAATGCCCCTCAAAGAAAGGCATCTACTGGTAGAAAAAAACAGACATTGACTATCCCTTTGAGCATGGTGAAGTATTAATTACATTTTAGATTTTGTATCAATACATCCAGTCACTGAAGATACAGGCGCCCTTCCTAACTCAGCTGCCGGAGAGGAAGGAAACCGCTCAGGGATTTCACCATGAGGCAAATGGTGACTTTAAAACAGTTAAATAGTTTAATGGCTGTGATGAGAGAACTGAAGATAGCACAACATTGTAGTTACTCCACAATTACCACCCTAAATGCAGAGTGAAAAGGAAGCCTGTACAGAATAAAAATATTCCAAAACATGCATCCTGTTAACAACAAGGCAGTAAAGACTGCAAAAAGATGTGGCAAAGAGGTTAACTTTGTCCTGAATAAAAAGCTTTATGTTTGGGGCAAATCCAACACATCAGAGTATCACTCTTCATATTTTAAAGCATGGTGGTGAATTCATCCTGTTATGGGTATGCTTATAAAATCGGCAAAAGACTAGGGAGCTTTTAAGATGAAAAGAAAAAGAATAGCGCTAAGCACAGACAAAATCCTAGAGGGTAACCTGGTCCAATCTGCTTTCTAACACTGGGTGTCATACCCTGATCTGTTTCACCGGTCTTTGCGCTCGTCTCCACCCCCCTCCAGGTGTCACCCATCTGCCCCATTATTCACTGTATTTATACCTGTGATCTCTTGTTTGTTTGTTTGTTGCCAGTTTATCTTGTCAAGCCTACCAGCGCTTTTCCTGTACACCTGTTTTCTAGTTCTCCCAGTTGACCATTCTGCCTGCCCTGACCCTGCCTGCCATTCTGTACCTTTCGGACTATGTTCTGGATTACTGACATCAGTCTGCCCTAGACCTGCAGTTTGCCTGACCCCTGTTTTTGTAATAAACGTTTGTTTTTTCTGGGTCTTATCCTGAGGTCTGATAGTACGAACTGGCCATGACTGACCCAGCAGACACGGACCAGTTCCACAACAACATCTCCTCAGAAGGAGCCATAATTAAGAGACATGAAGAGTTACTTTTGGGTCTTCTGGATGGATTCCAGACATTAGCAGAACGCTATGACTGTGCCTTGAATACATTGCTGGATAATCTGTGAGGCAGCCGACAGTAGCCTCCCAGTCCCCCAGCAACACCGCAGTCAGCAGTGCTCCTCTGCCAGTGTTCCCTCATTTTCGAGCTGCAGCCTGACGCTAAATGTCCGGGAGGGCTCTCGCCTGGGCGACGGCAGTGTGGGAACAACAATCTGCCGTGTGTTTCAGCCTGGAGGACTTCGTGGCTGAGGTGAATAAGGTTTTCGACTCGCTGTTGTCCGGGAGATAGTCTACCTGGAAGATACTCCAGCTTCGCCAAGACTCCCGCAGTGTGGCGGAATATGCAGTTGATTTTCCCTTTGGCTGCTGATAGTGCCTGGATTACGAATCCCTGTTCAACACATTCCTACACCTCCCTCTACAACTTGATCCTGGACTTACTGACGGTGGTAAGGGTAGGCAACAACACATCTGCCACGCTGATCCTCAACACTGGGGCCCCTCAGGTGTGCGTGCTTAGTCCTCTCCTGTACTCCCTGTTCACCCACGACTGCGTGGCCAAGCATGACTCCAACACCATCATTAAGTTTGCTGATGACACAGTGGTAGGCCAGATCACCAACAAGACAGGCTATAGGGAGGAGGTCAGAGACCAGGGTTGAGAGTATCAAGTTCCATGGTGTCCACATCACCAACAAACTATCATGGTCCAAACACACAAAGACAGTTGTGAAGAGGGCACGACAATATCTTTACCCCCTCAGGAGACTGAAAAGATTTGGCATGGGTCCCCAGATCCTCAAAAAAAAAAAAAATAAAAAAAATAAAAAAATCTACAGCTGCACCATCGAGAGCACCTGACCGGTTACATCACCGCCTGGTATGGCAACTGCTCAACATCTGACTGTAAGGTGCTACAGAGGGTAGTGCATACAGCCCAGTACATCACTGGGGACAAGCCTGGAGAAATGTAACCCCTCTCAAATTCACAGACAGAGCTATGGATGCAAAGACTGACCATCCAATATATACAAAATGTTTTTTTTAACCATGTTTCAAGGCTATACAGTGTTGTATAAATCTACTTTGGTTTACAAATATTGGAGTAAAAGAAGCTTTTATTTTGGGTTATGACAGTTGAACTAAGTTTATTGGCATTTCTAAGTTATATTCTTCAAGAATCAATGGGTATATATATATATATATATATATATCAGTAATTTATGAGTCCAAAAATGGATGTAGCAACTGCAGAATGCTGCTTTAGGGGGAAAAGGCCCTGGAAGAGATCAGTATTCACACCACGTTGCTCTCTGCCACAGGACCCAGGGAGTCGTTTAGACCAAAACATTTTAACAGTCACTTAATAGTGAGACCATAGAGGTGCCTTTGGGCTGGCTGGGTGTGTGCTTCACTAAAAACTCAAGAGTAGGATGCCAGGAGAGAGATGCCAGGAGAGAGGAGGGGGACAATGCTAAGGTGCTCAAACATTTCAATTTGACTGCAAGATCTTCCTCCAACAGTCTTTATGCGTTTGAGGACGTAACCTGTCGAGGTATGAAACCTTTTCTGTTCGCTCTTACTCGCCTGACAAAAGAACAATCCCTTCACTGTTTCATCCTGCTTCCAGGCTTTTAGACTAATCATCAGTGTCTCTAAATAAGATGTCTGCTGTCTGTCTGGGATAACGGGAACAGAGGAGGTTTGTGGGTAATATCATTAATTACAGGATCAAAGCTATACACAAACGAGGCAGGAAACATCTCTTTCGGGTGTATCAAAGACCCTGTTGACCCTTCATGGCATTGATCAACAACGGCTCCCTAATCATGCTGTTTAGTTATGGTTCTCTCTCTATTTCTCTCTTGTCTGTCTCTGACAGACAGGGTTTGACTGAGACACTGACTTTTAAAAATTCAATATCCTCACTGCCTCTAGGTTTGAGGTTTGCTCTTCTGTACTCTTTAGTCTTAACTATTAAAATATTCCTGCCATTGCCTGAATCTATGATGGATGAATAGTACAAAGTCTGTTTCAGATTCCCCTCCCTCACCTTCTTCCTTTTCCCCTCCCTTTATCCTGCTTCCTCAGTTACAACAGAAGTGACTACATATGAACTGTTCTCGTCAAAGGCAGGGAGGAGATGAAGTCAAGTCAGTTTGTCAAAACATGGTGCCAATCTGTCCTATTCAGTTGGGATGGAAACCTGGTTCCCCAGAGCTCTCACCTTCCCCAGAGCTCTCACCTTCCCCAGAGCTCTCACCTTCCCCAGAGCTCTCACCTTCCCCAGAGCTCTCACCTTCCCCAGAGCTCTCACCTTCCCCAGAGCTCTCACCTTCCCCAGAGCTCTCACCTTCCCCAGAGCTCTCACCTTCCCCAGAGCTCTCACCTTCCCCAGAGCTCTCACCTTCCCCAGAGCTCTCACCTTCCCCAGAGCTTTCACCTTCCCCAGAGCTTTCACCTTCCCCAGAGCTCTCACCTTCCCCAGAGCTCTCACCTTCCCCAGAGCTCTCCTCTCAAAAGGGAAGACTAGTCTGGGATGTGGGCTGAGGAGCTGTGGAGAGAGACTCAACGGGAGGATGCTCTGAAGCAAAGATTTGCCACACTTTCACCAAGGATTTTCACAGCATGAAAACACACATGCACAAGAAATAAGTACTCTTCCCACCACCCCAGATTCACTCTTCTCTCCCTCAGTGTTTGTTTTTTTGACAGGCTGAGTGCTGAGGTATCAGTGCATGACTGTCTGCCTGACTTTAATGAGAAAACAGTAGTCAGATAATGTTTGACTCTGAACTGTGCAGCTGCTTAACACTCCCAACATATCTAATTGGTGGCTTGCTAAACCATATTTTCAGAATACACTGTAGAATGCATGGTAAAAATAAACTTAAATGTGTTTTACAGAATTAATGCTACAGATTGAAGTGCATTATGGGTAAATGCAGAAAAATGCTGTTATTAACTGTAATTGGAAGCCTCTTGTAAAAATGACTAACATACTGTATTTCTTTACAGTAATAGCTGATGACTACTGCGACTACGCATGTCAAGTAGGGGTCTACTGTCGTGCCTCGGCTTACATTTGTGCACTCAGGGAGTTAACTGCTTCGTCTTCTTTTCCTTATCCTGGGTGACCTAAATTATGATTGGGAAATGCAGGACTCAGACAATCTAAAATGCATGTGTAAATGATCTAAACCTAACCCAGCTGGTGACTTAGCCTACACGGCCCAACCCTAAAGCTCCTTCAAAGTCAACTCTGATCTTATTTTAATGAATACACCAGAGTTCTACTGGTGTCTTCGCCCAAGACATTAGTGACCCTTTCCCAGTTGTTTGTGTTAGAGATGTGAGAATACAAAAATCAAAGCCTTGTGTAATCACCGAGAGGAACTTTAAAAGTTTAACTGACCAGGCTTTTTTACATTTTTTATTTTAGTGACATTGATTTTGCAGACGTCTTCAATACTATTGTGGATAATCATGCTTCCTTAAAACAAAATAAAGGTTAAAAGGTAGATTGAATGCCCGGTACACTCCAGAATTGTCAGAAGTCATTCATCAAAGAGATAATGCTTGGGTCAAGTCCAGAAACACAGGCTTAAGCCCAGACTGGCAAGCTTTTAAGCAACTGAAGAATCACTGTGTAAGACAAATCAGAAAGGCTAAATCTGATTACTACAGTGCCTTGAAAGTATTCGGCCCCCTTGAACTTTGCGACCTTTTGCCACATTTCAGGCTTCAAAACAAATATATAAAACTGTATTTTTTGTGAAGAATCAACAACAAGTGGGACACAATCATGAAGTGGAACGACATTTATTGGATATTTCAAACTTTTTTAATAAATCAAAAACTGAAGAATAGGGTGTGCAAAATTATTCAGCCCCTTTACTTTCAGTGCAGCAAACTCTCTCCAGAAGTTCAGTGAGGATCTCTGAATGATCCAATGTTGACCTAAATGACTAATGATGATAAATACAATCCACCTGTGTGTAATCAAGTCTCCGTATAAATGCACCTGCACTGTGATAGTCTCAGAGGTCCGTTAAAAGCGCACAGAGCATCATGAAGAACAAGGAACACACCAGTTAGGTCCGAGATACTGTTGTGAAGAAGTTTAAAGCCGGATTTGGATACAAAAAGATTTCCCAAGCTTTAAACATCCCAAGGAGCACTGTGCAAGCGATAATTTTGAAATGGTAGGAGTATCAGACCACTGCAAATCTACCAAGACCTGGCCGTCCCTCTAAACTTTCAGCTCATACAAGGAGAAGACTGATTAGAGATGCAGCCAAGAGGCCCATTATCACTCGGAATGAACTGCAGAGATCTACAGCTGCGGTGGGAGACTCTGTCCATAGGACAACAAGTCGGTCGTATATTGCACAAATCTGGCCTTTATGGAAGAGTGGCAAGAAGAAAGCCATTTCTTAAAGATATCCATAAAAAGTGTCGTTTAAAGTTTGCCACAAGCCACCTGGGAGACACACCAAACATGTGGAAGAAGGTGCTCTGGTCAGATGAAACCAAAATTGAACTTTTTGGCAACAATGCAAAACGTTAAGTTTGGCGTAAAAGCAACACAGCTCATCACCCTGAACACACCATCCCCACTGTCAAACATTCAGCAGGGACAGGGAAGATGGTTAAAATTGATGGGAAGATGGATGGAGCCAAATACAAGACCATTCTGGAAGAAAACCTGATGGAGTCTGCAAAAGACCTGAGACTGGGACAGAGATTTGTCTTCAACAAGACAATGATCCAAAACATAAAGCAAAATCTACAATGGAACGGTTAAAAAATAAACATATCCAGGTGTTAGAACGGCCAAGTCAAAGTCCAGACCTGAATCCAAGCGAGAATCTGTGGAAAGAACTGAAAACTGCTGTTCAAATGCTCTCCATCCAACTGCACTGAGCTCGAGCTGTTTTGCAAGGAGGAATGGGAAAAAATGTCAGTCTCTCGATGTGCAAAACTGATAGAGACATACCCCAAGCGACTTACAGCTGTAATCGCAGCAAAAGGTGGCGCTACAAAGTATTAACTTAAGTGTGCAGTGCCCATCATTGTTGGCTCAATAACCCACCGTTTGTATTTAACTTTATCAGGAAATATTCAAAAAGTATGGAAAGCAGCTAATGGGCTGTCACTCCATAAGGGTGAGGATAGTAGTGATTTTAATAAATATCGATCCATTTCAAGGCTTCCTTGTCAAGCAAGGATTTTTGAATCATTGTTAAAATGTAGATTTTGCTCTTCTTTTATCAGAGAAATGTATTTTGGATGTAAACCAGTGAGTGTTTAGCCCTGGGCATAGTACGATTACAGCAATCACTTTAGTTGTTAACAAGCTTGTCAAAGCTTTAGACGCTAAAATGAAATGTGCTGCTTTGTTTGTGGACCTGTCAAAAGCTTTTGAAACTGTTGATCATGATATTTTATTGAATAAGTTGTCCTCGATAGGCCTGAGCTCTGACACCTGTTCGTGGTTTCATGATCATCTTAGTGACAGAACTCAGGCCATTTGTGATTGATGGGGTTAAGTCTGAATTTCTTGAAGTACATAAAGGTGTACCACAGTGGTCAATTTTGGAACCAGTTCTCTTTACTATTTATATAAACACCATTGGTCAAGCTGTTAAACTGTAAACTTCATCTATATGCAAATGATAGCATTAGGGATGCTATTGCCCCGACTGTTGATCTGGCTGTGTAAAAACTACAGTCAGATTTTATAGCCATGCAGGAATCCCTTGATTTTAAGAATTGTGCTTAATATAGGCAAAATGAAATACATGTTATTTTCAAACTCTTGTAAGAATGTTTCAGATTAACTACATGTTCACTCATTAGGTGGTTCTCCAATCGAATGTGTTCCCACATAAAACACTTAGGTATTTTGATTGATATGGATTTTAGTTAAATTAGCTTTTTCTACAGAAACAGATTGTGCCTTTCTCTAAGCAGAAAGAAGCAGATTATTCAATCAAACTTTTTATTCGTTCTTGATTATGGTGATATTATTCATCAAAGTGCAGCTGCTCCTACTCTTAAACCTTTGGATGCCATCTACCATAGTGCAGTTTTGGTACTCACATCACTGTATCCTGTATCAAATGGTTGGCTGGACCTCACTAAAGACTCCTAGATCTCTACATTACTCCCTTTTTGTTTACAAGGCCCTAAGTCATAAACTTATCCAAGTTTGATGTTGAAGTATGGACACCTAACTTGCCTAACCCGTTCACAGGAATAGCTACCTCTAGAGGTTCCTAGGGTGTACACCGAGCTAGGTAAATCTGCTTTTAGTTTTAATGCGGTATATTGCTGAAACAAAATTCTAAATACATTTAAGATTGATGTTCTGGTGCTGTTAAGGCAATTTCAAATATTGATTTCAAATAAACCAAAGTTTAACAGTACATTACCGTAAAGAAGTGTTCTCTTTACAGCAATGTACTGTTAAACCAAAATGTATTTGGAATTTACAGTAACATACTGTACCTTTTCTTACAGTAACTTAGTTAACTGGTTGCCAGTAAGTTACCGCAAAAACAAGTTACGTTTTTTACTATGTAATTTAATTCCACCACACAGAATACAGTATAGCCTAGTGGTTAGTGTTGGGCCAGTAACTGAAAGGTTGCGGGATTGAATCCCTGAGCTGACTAGGTGAACATCTGTCTCCCGGGCACGGTGGATGTCATTTAAGGAAGCCCCCGCACCCCTCTGGTTCAGAGGGGTGCGGAAGACACATTTTAGTTGTACAACTGACTTTTTAGAGCCAAAAACATTGGCCATTAGTGGGTGCATGGTATTGTTGTTTCTGTCTCTAACATATTCTGAGGCGTGCCTTGTAAGAGGCTACATTTGTTGCACCCGTGAGTGAGAGTTTAACTGCTCCAACAATTAAATGTGTAAAGGGGACAGATTGGAGTGGCAGCAACACTGACGGACTGTATGAATAGACTGACATATTTTGGGGATTCTTTTTTTGATTGATTGTCTGCTTGATTGCCTTTGTTTTTGTTTTATTGGATGACTATTTGGTTTGCCCAATTTGAAATGATTGATTACTTATTGTTTGAATTGTTTATTATTTGGAATGTGGGGAGAATGGATAGAATTTTTAATTGTTGACCATTTTCAACTGTAATGATTTTAGGAAAAAACAAATTAATTGACCTTTAAAAATGGTTGAGTACTTGCCATTACCTTGGTCTGTTTGGCACTGGACACAGTCATTGGACACTGTGCTATCTAACCTCCAAACGAGCTTCAATGCCATACAACACTCCTTCCGTGGCCTCCAACTGCTCTTGAACGCTAGTAAAAGCAAATGCATGCTTTTCCACCGATCGCTGCCTGCACCCGCACGCCCGACTAGAATCACCACCCTGGATGGTTCAGACCTTGAATATGTGGACATCTATAAGTACCTAGGTGTCTGGCTAGACTGCAAACTCTCCTTCCAGACTCGTATCAAACATCTCCAATTGAAAATCAACTCAAGAGTCGGCTTTCTATTCCGCAACAAAGCCTCCTTCACTCACGCCGCCAAGCTTACCCTAGTAAAACTGACTATCCTACCGATCCTCGACTTCGGCGATGTCATCTACAAAATTGCTTCCAACACTACTCAGCAAACTGGATGCAGTTTATCACAGTGCCACTAAAGCACCTTATACCACCCACCACTGCGACTTGTATGCTCTAGTCGGCTGGCCCTCGCTACATATTCGTCGCCAGACCCACAGGCTCCAGGTCATCTACAAGTCCATGCTAGGTAAAGCTCCGCCTTATCTCAAATTCACTGGTCACGATGGCAACACCCATCCGTAGCACGCGCTCCAGCAGGTGTATCTCACTGATCATCCCTAAAGCCAACACCTCATTTGGCCGCCTTTCGTTCCAGTACTCTGCTGCCTGTGACTGGAACGAATTGCAAAAAATAAAAAATAAATAAAATAATTCGCTGAAGTTGGACACTTATCTCCCTCACCAACTTCAAACATCAGCTATCTGAGCAGCTTACCGGTCGCTGCAGCTGTACATAAGTTTATTGGTAAATAGCCCACCCATTTTCACCTACCTCATCCCCACACAGTTTTTATTTATTTACTTTTCTGCTCTTTTGCACACCAATATCTCCACCTGTACATGACCATCTGATCATTTATCACTCCAGTGTTAATCTGCAAAATTGTAATTATTCGCCTACCTCCTCATGCCTTTTGCACACAATGTATATAGACTCCCCTTTTTTTCTACTGTGTTATTGACTTGTTAATTGTTTACTCCATGTGTAACTGTGTTGTCTGTTCACACTGCTTTGTTTGTCTTGGCCAGGTCGCAGTTGCAAATGAGAACTTGTTCTCAACTAGCCTACCTGGTTAAATAAAGTAGTAGTCACTGTATACAGTGCATTCAGAAAGTATTCAGACCCCTTCATTTTTTCACATTTTGTTATGTTACAGCTTTATTAAAACATTTTAAATTGTCGTTTCCCCTCACACTACCCCATAATGACAAAGCAAAAATAGGTTTTAGAAGTTTGCCAATTTATATATAATTTTTTAAATATTTTTTATTATATACCGTATTTTTTATTTAGTTTATTTTTACAGGGACAGTGCACATTAATCAACGTTTCAGTAAAAGTGCCGGTTTTAGCCAGCCGGCTAATTTTCAACCGCAGTCCCTGGGCAGGTTATTAAAAACAATTACAATATAGACAATAGCACCATAGACATAGCAACATAGGACAAGCAAGACGTAGCATACAGACAGAGCAACAGAACAAAAAGCAGCAAGACAAAATTCATAATAGCAACATAGTGTTTCCACACCTCACAAGCTACAGACAGACAATTTCCGGACTATAAGCCTTTATTTATTTATTCATATAAAACTTTATTCCCACACTTTGAACCTCGCAGTTTATACAATGACACGGCTAATTTATGGATTTTTCCCACTTTCACAAGATTCATGCCGGCAAAAAACTGAGCACAGTCACATAATGTGATGTAAATCGAGCGCGCTCAAACTTCCATTCATTCTGATTACGGTAGTAATTTTGTCACCCTCATCATGGCAAAGACAGAGAAATGCATATGATGCAGCGTTCAAGTTGAAGGAAATCGATCTGGCTGTTGGAAAAGGAAATCGAGCTGCTGCATGAGAGCTTGGCCTTAATGAGTCGATTATAAGACTTTGTAAACAGCAGCTTGAGGAACTGACTCAGTGCAAAAAGACAAACCTTTCAGAGGGAAGAAAAGCAGATGGCCCAAAGTATTTGCAGCCACTCGACATCAGTGTAAATCGTGCATTTAAGGTGGCGCTCCGTGTTCAGTGGGAGTCTTGGATGACAAGTGGGGAGAAATCCTTCACTAAAACGGGCCGCATGCGAAGAGCAACTTATGGTCAAGTCTGCCAGTGGGTCCTGACAGCGTGGAGCATTGTCAAAAAATCCACTATCAACGGGTTTCGAAAGGCTGGACTGCTGAGTGTTGAAGGGGCAGCATGAGCTCAGCGGGGTATTTGCATCAGGATGAAAGTGACGAGAGCGACAATGAAAACGACCCAACATCGGATGAAGCAATTCTGAGGCTATTCAACTCCCTACACCGAAGGAGATGACTTCAGTGGTTTCAGTGCACAGAGGAAGATCGTGACCAATGACTTTACTGGTAGGCTACTGTTTAATTTTTTGTTACAAGCCGTGTTTCGTTAAAGCCTATTTATTTTTGTTACAAGCCATGTTTCGTTAAAGCCTATTTATTTTTGTTTACAAGCCATGTTTCGTTTAAAGGCTGTGTAAAGTTCATTTGTTTCAATATACCGGTAGGCACCTGCGGCTTATAGACATGTGCGGCTTATTTATGTACAAAATACATATTTTTTAAATAATTCAGTGGGTGCACTTAATAGTCCAGCAATTACGGTAAGTATTCAGACCCTTTACTCTGTACTTTGTTAAAGCACCTTTGGCAGCGATTACAGTCTCAAGTCTTCTTGGGTATGAAGCTACAATCTTAGCACACCTGTATTTGGAGAGTTTCTCCCATTCTTCTCTGCAGATCCTCAAGCTCTGTCAGGTTGGATGGGGATCGTCGCTGCTCAGGTCTCTCCAGAGATATTAGATTGGGTTCAAGTACAGGCTCTGGCTGGGCCACTCAAGGACATTGAGACTTGTCCAAAAGCCACTCCCATGTTGTCTTGGCTGTGTGCTTAGGGTTGTTGTCCTGTTGGAAGGTGAACTTTCGCCCAGTCTGAGGCCCTGAGCGCTCTGGAAATAGAGTTTTCATCAAGGATCTCTGTACATTGCTCCTTTCATTTTTCCTCAACCCGGACCAGTCTCCCAGTCCCTGCCACTGAAAAACATCCCCACAGCATTATACTGCCACCACCATGCTTTACAGTAGGGATGGTGCCTGGTTTCCTCCAGACGTGACACCTGACATCCAGGCCAAACAGTTAAATCTTTGTATCATTAAACCAGAGAATCATGTGTCATGTTCAGAGTTCTTCAGGTGCCTTTTGGCAAACTCCAAGCGGGCTGTCATGTGCCTTTTACTGGGGAGTGGCTTCCGTTTGGCCACTATGATAAAGGCCTTATTGGTGGAGTGCTGCAGAGATGGTTGTCCTTCTGGAAGGTTCTTCCATCTCCACAGAGGAACTCTGGAGTTCTGTCAGAGTGACAGTCGGGTTCTTGGTCACCTCCCTGACCAAGGCTCTTCTCCATTTGCTCTGTTTGGCTGGGTGCCAGCTCTAGGAAGAGTTGTGGTGGTTCCAAACTTCTATTTAAGAATGATTGAGGCTACTGTGTTCTTGTGGACCTCCAATGCTGCGGACATTTTTTGGTATCCTTCCCCAGATCTGTCCCTTGACACAATCTTGTATTGGAGCTCAACAGACAATTCCTTTGACCTCATGGCCTGGTTTTTGCTCTGACATGCAAATCATGTCCAATCAATTGAATTTACCACAGGTGGACGCAAATCAAGTTGTAGAAACATCTGAAGGATGATCAATGGAAACAGGATGCACAGGATCAATTCTGAGTCTCATAGAAAAGGGTCTGAATACTTATGTAAATAAGGTATCTCAGTTTATATATTTAATACATTTGCAAAAAATTCTATCAACCTGTTTCGGCTTTGTCATTATGGGATATTATGCGTAAATAAATATATTTTTTATTTAATCCATTTTAGAATAAGGCCGTAACGTAACAAAATGTGGAGAGTCAAGGGGTCTCAATACTTTCCGAAGGCACTGTAATTACACTATTTAGATAGATATATACAAATGCATGTGGACAACCCTTCAAATGAGTCGATTCTGTAATTTCAGCTACATCAGTTGCTGACAGGTATATAAAATCGAGCACACAGCCATGCAATCTCTATTGACAAACATTGGCAGTAGAATGGCCTCACTGAACACCTCAGTAACTTTCAACGTGGCACCATCATACGATGCCACCTTTCCAACAAATCAGTTCATCACATTTCTGCCCTGCTAGAGGTGTCCTGGTCAACTGGAAGTGCCGTTATTGTGAAGTGCAAAAGTCTATGCGCAACAACGGCTCAGCTGCGAAGTGGTAGGCCACACAAGCTCACAGAATGGGACCGCCAAGGGCTGAAGCGCGTAGCACGTAAAAACGGTCTGTCCTCGTTTGCAACACTCCCTACTCAGTTCTAAACTGCCTCTGGAAGCAACATCAGCACAATAACTTTTCGTTGGGAGATGTATGAAATAGGTTACAATGGCCGAGCAGCTGCACACAAGCCTAAGGTCACCATGCGCAATCCCACGTCGGCTGGAGTGGTGTAAAGATCACCGCCATTGGGCTCTGGAACAGTGGAAGCACATTCTCTGGAGTGATGAATCACATTTCACCATTTGGCAGTCCGAAGGACAAATCTGGGTTTTTACTTTAGTTTATTTAGTAAATATTTTATTAACTCTATTTCTTGAACTGCATGAGTTCCATGTAGTCATGCCGATATTTAATACTGTGCGCTTCCCAGTCTCTGGACCTAGGGACTGTGAAGAGACCTCTGGTTGCATGTCTTGTGTTGTACTGATGAGTGTCTGAACTGTGTGCCAACGGCTTGAGCAGACAGTTCCGTACCTTCATCACATCAAAACCTCACACAAAGACCAATAATGATGCATTCAATCTCTCCTCAACTTTGAGCCAGGAGAGACTGACATGAATGTGCCTGACACTCCCAGTCTCTGTATACGGACTGTGAAGAGACCTGATATGTCCTGTGTTGTACTGATGAGTGTCTGAACTGTGTGCCAACGGCAGACAGTTCCGTGACCACATCAAAACCTCACAGCCGGGCAGTAGTCCAGGTTCAATCTCTCCTCAACTTTGAGCCAGGAGAGACTGACATGAATGTGCACTGACACTGACCCCACAGCCGGGCAGTAGTCCAGGTTTGCAACATGACCCCACAGCCGGGCAGTGTCCAGGTGCAACCACATGACCCCACAGCCGGGCAGTAGTCCAGGTGCAACTACACATGACCCCACAGCCGGGCAGTAGTCCAGGTGCAACCCACACATGACCCCACAGCCGGGCAGTAGTCCAGGTGCAACTACACATGACCCCACAGCCGGGCAGTAGTCCAGGTGCAACTACACATGACCCCACAGCCGGGCAGTAGTCCAGGTGCAACTACACATGACCCCACAGCCGGGCAGTAGTCCAGGTGCAACTACACATGACCCCACAGCCGGGCAGTAGTCCAGGTGCAACTACACATGACCCCACAGCCGGGCAGTAGTCCAGGTGCAACTACACATGACCCCACAGCCGGGCAGTAGTCCAGGTGCAACTACACATGACCCCACAGCCGGGCAGTAGTCCAGGTGCAACTACACATGACCCCACAGCCGGGCAGTAGTCCAGGTGCAACTACACATGACCCCACAGCCGGGCAGTAGTCCAGGTGCAACTACACATGACCCCACAGCCGGGCAGTAGTCCAGGTGCAACTACACATGACCACACAGCCGGGCAGTAGTCCAGGTGCAACTACACATGACCACACAGCCGGGCAGTAGTCCAGGTGCAACTACACATGACCACACAGCCGGGCAGTAGTCCAGGTGCAACTACACATGACCACACAGCCGGGCAGTAGTCCAGGTGCAACTACACATGACCACACAGCTGGGCAGTAGTCCAGGTGCAGCAAAACTAGGGCCTTTAGGACCTATCTGGTCAACGGAGGTGTCAAGAAGGCAGAGCAACACCCCATCATGGACAGACCTCTTCCCATTTTTGCAACCATTGAGTCTATATGTATAATGCTGTATTGTTTAATGCAGTACTGTTTTTCTTACTGTAAATGTTTACAGCATCCCTGCTGTCAAGTAAAATCACATAATTTAGCTGGCAACTCTGCTGCCAGTACAATGCTGTAAATTTACAGGGGAATGTTTTACAGTGTAGCTTCCCCAACACTGGGTTTGGTTTAGCTAGCCAACACTGGGTTTGGTTCAGCTGTGTAGTGCTAGCTTCCCTAGCACTACACAGCTGATTCAAATAACCAACTCATCATCTAGCAAAATGTGCACCCAGGTGGGGCCCCAGGACCGTGTTTGGGGAAACCCTGCTTTACAGGACTGCGCTGAATGCTGCTCTCATTAGAGAATGGGTGAAATAAGTCATTACAACAGAAACACACAGCCAGGCTATAAGAATGGGAGGATAGTGGATGAAGGGAAGAGGGGAAGGGAGGATGAGAGGGGGTTGAAGCTCTCCTCTCCCTGCTAGTTAACCAGTGACAATCTAAATAGCCGCCTGCACAGGAACTCTATATAAATCACTATGGAACAGATGCAGAAGTCCGATCTTCGTTAAATGCACAATGAACAGGACCATGAGACAAGACCAGGGACGATCATTTTCAGGGGAAACTCGTCAGCAGGTTACGATCTTGGGTTAATTAAAATAATAATGTCTTCATTTCAAGACAATTAGAGGCATTTCAGTAGGCTAAAACATAATGCTGTGAATGTAAGGAGAATGGAAGGAAATGGTTCCAAGACCACCTGCAGCAGCAAGCCATTCATTTGGATTCACGCACATTCAATGGATTTGTTCCGTTGCAAAAATTCACACCTCACGGAAAGTGAAATTATTTATAATTTACAATATTATAACGACCGACGGTGAATAAACTCGCAGCATTTCCTCACCTGTGTTCTCAACGGCGATAAAGCTGTCAGGTGTGGGTTGGTTTTCTGAATGGTGTCCTCCCGCTCATGTACCGGTGTTTCGTTCCCTGGTCGAGGTTTGAGCGGGGCGGAGGAGGTGATATATATCATATAGATCTACTCTACACCGCGACCCTCTTTGGTTACTGACGCCCTCACGCCATCCACGAATGCGCAATTGGGAGCCCGCACGCGTACGCGCACGGGTGGTCCTCCAACATTTAATATCGTGCACCAGCAGCGCTCAATAGCCAGGGAATTGACATATAGGCTTTAATTTTTATTCTCACACTTTTTGCTATGTAAAAATTCTAAGAAAAGTGATCAAAGTTCATACGAGTTGCCAATTCGTTAATTCTCCTGCCCCCACAAAAAAAAAACGTAATATGAAAAAGTTGCTTTTCAGCCCGGGCCTAATATTCTAAGAGTTGATTCGGGGTGGGCTGGGTCGGATTTATGATTTGCTCAACATTGTAACCTATGTTTGAGACCAACGTGTGGCAGTGGCTGTGTGAGAAGCGTGCCAGTATCTAAACATAACTAGAATGAGATTAACTTCATATGATATCTCCCTCTCTGCTCTGATAGACATGAGCCTGCAACTCTCCAGCGTTGCACTATATGCATTTCCTTATAGAATCGCGCGAAGGGATCTGAAGGAACTGCAACACCCCTGATGAATGTATATGCATTTGCCAAAGTTATATAATTACCACTGTCTGTTCAGAAACAAATGAAATCATTCAGAATAGCCTACTACACAATGGGAAGGCCTATAATTTAGCCACAGAGGATCTATAGCTTCTTATTTTAAATAGCCTAGCTGTGGATTGTAGCCAAATAACAAGGAATAGCCTACAGTCGGGAACGCGAGGCAAATCTTTCAGCGAAAAACCAGCATGCAGACAAAACAGGCCTTTAGCCATTTGTCAAATACAATCGAGGGAAAACACAGGTTGGAAAGCAAATGGCTCCTGCTGAAAAGAGAAGACTATGCTGTAGGTTACCAAAATATGAGATCAACTTCCAAATATAGTGTTATAAAGTAAAACAAGAGATATAGGCTTTTTGTACGAGTGCATCCATCACCAGCAAGTGAGCTGCGCATCATTGGGTGAGTCAGTGAACGTGAAAAGCATTTTTAGGACTATAATTTCTCGTCATATTGTAGCCAACAATATGTCTCCACACGTAGGACTAGGCTATTGATGCCGTCAAGACCAGGTCGTTTTATTAATCTCAGTTTGTCAATATCAAAGTAGCCTGACATTTCGATCATTTATTTTTGCGGTATTAAAAAGGATTCTGCGCTCACTTTTTTGTTCTGGACCGTCCCGATTTAGAAATGATTAAGCACTGGCTATAAGTAGGTAGCCTATCTGCGCGGAATCTGTTTGAAGCTAGCCACAATAACGACGATTGCTGTTTTGCTTCAGAATAAAAAAGTATCTCATTGAAAGCGATTTAAACGGATACAAATAGTGGAATCATGCCATATTTGGACTAGATAATGCTAAACAAGGTCGGGATGTTATATAAATTCAACAAAATACAAAAGAGTTAATTGCAGTTGAAATCTCACTGTGAATATATTAGACTTTAGTATTGCATGGGGGTCATACTTAGAGTGCAATCGGAAATGGTTCAGACCCCTTCATCTTTTCCACATTTTGTTACATTGCAGCCTTATTCTAAAATACATATATTTTTTATCTCATCAATATAAACACAATACCACAATGACAAAGCGCAAACAGGTTTTTAGAAATGTTTGCAAATGTATGAAAAATAACTGAAATACCTTATTTACATAAGGATTCAGACCCTTTGCTATGAGACTCGAAATTGAGCTCAGGTGCATCCTGTTTCCATTGATGATCCTTGAAATGTTTCTACAACTTGATTGGAGTCCACCTGTGGTAAATTCAATTGATTGGACATGATTTGGAAAGGCACACACACCTGTCTGTATAAGGTCCCACAGTTAACAGTGCATGTCAGAGAAAAAAAAACATGAGGTCAAAGGAGTTGTCTGTAGAGTTCTGTGACAGGATTGTTTCGAGGCACAGATCTGGGGAAGGGTACCTACACATTTCTGCAGCATTGAAGGTCCCCAAGAGCACAGTATCCTCCATTTTTAAATGGAAGACATTTCTAACCACCAAGATTAGTCCTAGATTTGGCCACCCGGCCAAACTGAGCAATCAGGGGAGGAGGGCCTTGGTCAGGGAGGTGACCAAGAATCCTATGGTCACTCTGACAGAGTTAGTCTGTGGAGATGGGAGAACCTTCCAGAAGGACAGCACTCCACCAATCAGGCCTTTATGGTAGAGTGGCAAAACGGAAGCCACCTCTCAGTAAAAGGCAAATGACAGCCCACTTTGAGTTTTCCAAAAGGCACCTAAAGGACTCTCTGACCATGAGAAACAAGATTCTCTGGTCTAATGAAACCAAGCGTCTAATCTGGAGGAAACCAGGCACCGCTCATCACCTGGCCAATACCAACAGATTTAAAATCTCAATGAGCCCTTCCTGGTTAAATAAAGGTTAAATAAAAATAATTAACACACTACGGTGAAGCATGGTGGTGGGCAGCAACATGCTGTAGGGATGTTTTTCAGCGGCAGGGACTGGGAGACTAGTTAGAATCGAGGGAAAGATGAACAGAGTAAAGTACAGAGAGATCCTTGATGAAAACCTGCTCCAGAGCATTCAGGGCCTCAGACTGGGTAGAAGGTTCACCTTCCAACAGGACAACGACCCTAAGCAGACAGCCAAGACAATGCAGGAGTTGCTTTGGGACATGTCCCTGAATGTCCTTGAGTGGCCCAGCCAGAGCCCAGACTTGAATCCTCTCGACCATCTCTGGAGAGACCTGAAAATAGCTGTGCAACGACGCTCCCAATTCAACCTGACAGGGCTTGAGAGGATCTACAGAGAAGAATGATAGAATCTCCCCAAATGCCAAGCTTGTAGCATCATAGCCAAGAAGACTCAAGGCTGTAATTGCTGCCAAAGGTGCTGTTTTTGCTTTGTCATTATGGGGTATTGTGTGTAGATTGATGAGTAAAAAAAATATTGGAATTAATTTTAGAATAAGGCTGTAATGTCACAAAATGTGGAAAAGTGAAGGTGTCTGAATACTTTCAGAATGCACTGTACATTCAATGTACAGGCTTACCCCATTTCATGGACCTAAGATCTATAGGTATCAGCCCACTTAGTGACACCCACAGAACACTACTGTGAAGAGTTTTCACAGATATTAGCATCATAGCACTTATTGGTGGACTTTGAAAATGGTGTGAAATGAGACACATTAAGCTCACCAGTAAACCAACTATGTATTGAACGTTCATACTGCAATGTACTTACTGCCTTATCTTACATCCCAGCAATAATGCCATGCATTAAAGGTGCAATATGCAGAAAACTCTGCCATCTCCTGGTTGCTAAAATTCTAATATAAGTCAACACCTCATTTAAGTATGTGGCAAAACAATCAATGTATAGTGTAGAGAATCATTGTACCATCTAAACTGCTGTGAAATATATTTTCAATAACCACAAATATGGACAGTTAAGAACCGGAAGCATAGAAATAGTCCACGTAGAAAATATCTACTGCTTAGACTAGCTTTAAATGAGAATGACAGATCTATAACTCACATTTCTGTTCATTTGGTCTGGTAGCCCAAAACGTTACATTTCTCAACCTGCCATTGTCTCAACCTTTGGCTCAACTTACCCCATGGCCATTGGTTCAACTTACCCCAAGGCAAACATTTTGACTATATTAGCCCACATGGGTACAAGGATGCACTTTCATGCTAGGTTTAGGGCCTCATATTGAAGCTTACTCATATTACTCATAGCTTACTCATATTGACCCCAACTGATGTGTAGAACAATTGTCACGACACCTACCAAAGGTGGCTCCTCTTCCTGTTTGGGCGGTCGTCATCACCGGTCTACCAGCTGCCACCGATCCCTTTTCCCTTTTCTATTGGTTTTGTCTTATTAGTTACACCTGTTTCTTGTTTACGGTTAGTTGGGCTATTTAAACTGGTTGGCCCGCCTGCTCTTTGTGCGGTCTTATTTTCCCCCACTGTGTTTGTGTGTGGTAGTGTATTGGTAGCGTGTTTGGTTTTGGGGTTTTTCCCTCTGGACTTGTTAGGTCCTGGTTTTGGGTATTGTGTTTGATGCGCCCGTGAGTTTTGGCACGCACAATTTTTCCCCGTGCCTAAATAAAGCACTACTCAGTACTTACTGCCTCCTGAGCCTGACTCCACACCCACTACGCTTTAGTGCGTCACAACAATCTCCAAATTCTATAAAAATAAATCTACCTTGGTTTAGATACAAGCATAATGAAACCACCAACATAATACATTAATTTGACATGGTAAACATCTATTTGTTTTGCCTACACCTTTTCCATATAGCGTTATAGTGTCTTCCTTCACAGACTCCATGGAATTATGACCTCTTCCTAAATATTTGGTCAAATTATAGATTTTATTGATGGTTTCCTAGAAACAAGGGTGGCTATGTTACATGCACATGTTCATGAGAGTCTCTGTTTTTCATAGATAGCTTTTAATAGTTTGAAGCTCAAAATTCAAAAGCCACTCGCACATCTGAGCTATCATTTTTTGCAGGTGCATGGTAACAGTTGAATAAAATGAGAAAAAAGAAGGAACCCGCACACTGCTCTTGATAGCATGACTGCTCTTTAATAAGCTGTATGTATCGGCCTCACAGCCTTCGTCAGAGATTTCACGAAGGCCGTGAGGCCGATACTTAAAGCTTATTTAAGAGCAGTGATAATATCAAGAGCAGTGTGCGGGTTCTACTGCTACTCTCTGCTGTTATCATCTATTCATAGTCCCTTTAATAACTCTACCTACATGTACATATTACCTCAATTACCTCGAATAACCGGTGCCCCCACACATTGACTGTACCAGTACCCCCCCTGTATATAGTCTCGTTATTGTAATTTTACTGCTGCTCTTTAATTACTTGTTACTTATTTCTCTCTTTTCTGTTATTTGTATTCTTTTTTAAACTGCATTGCTGGTTAGTGGCTCGTAAGTAAGCATTTCGCTGTAAGGTCTAATACACCTGTTGAAATTCAACACATTTGACTAATACAATTTGATTTAATTTTAGTCCCACTTTTTTTCTCAATAGTTTGTAGCTCAAACCATTTGGAAAAGACCCGTCCCTGGGACCCTTCGGGATCCTCCCTTGTCTCACAACACCACTCTAGCTCAGCCCCCGTTAATCACACAGACTAATGGTTTGTATTTAAGGATGCAGAAGAAATTGATGAACGGGGGGCTGCAGACCCTTCTGCAGCTCAACACACAGTGTTTAAAAGGTGGTAGAAGTCCAAAACGCGCATAGTTAAAGTTCCCTAATCTGAGCTACGACGCTAATATTTGTGTAAACTCTTCAGAACTGTAATCTGTTGGTGTCACCAGGTAGGCTGATACCACAATTCACAGAACCAACAGTGCATATAAGTATGCCCCAATGCAATTCTAATAAATCCACACTGAAATTTCAACTAATGGTTGTTATATAACAACATCCCAATATGGCATGATTCTATTTTAACTATGTTAATTACTTGTGATGGAGGACTTTTATTTTGAAAGCGAACTGCAAATTCCACTATTGTGGCTACCTGAACACAGGTCTATGTAGAACAGTGTATCAGTGCTCATTCAACAGCAAGGCATTGTAATTTACATGTGTCATAGCTCTTGTCCAGAGCAATTAACAGTAGTGAATGCATACATTTTCATACTGGTCCCCCATGGGAATTGAACTCAGAACCCTAGTGTTGCAAGCACCATGTTCTACCAACTGAGACACCTGCATCAAGCATAGATTATATACAGTATATATATATATATATCATATATGTATGTGTATATATATATATATATGTGTATATATATATATTTAATATGTGTGTGTATATGTATGTGTGTGTGTATATGTATATATATGTGTGTATATGTATATATATATATATATGTGTATATATATATGTGTATATGTATATGTGTATATATATGTGTATATATATGTATATATATATATATTACGTAACCATCATCATAATGTCCCTTTTTAGCGGCACATGGTTCTACAACAACACCATTACAGATAATAGCCCACCAACGTGAAAATACTTGTTTTCTATGGTATCTGTGTTAAGTGGAAATGTTAGGGGAGATGAAAAGGAAGGAAACATGAAGACGGTTGTAGTTAACCTCTAACTGACCTTGGGCAGAACCTGTGCATGAATTATTATTGCCATCAAAATGCAAAGCTGAGATAACAGAGAGAAGTTTGGCAACATGTCAAAGTCAACAAAATGAATGGAAACTGCCATTCATACAGATTTACCAGTCAGATCTACAATCAGATATGCTCCACAACACTTACACGCACGCAAGTGTACACCCACATAGGAGGCCCAGTGCTCGTCTCTGTGGGTGGTAGAGAACATTCCCGCCACACACACGCACACAAACACATCCCAAACAAGTGCACTGCAAATTGTAAAACGTCAGGTGCTAGCTGTTGATTTCAGAACAATGTTTATCCAAGGATGTTATCAGCTCCTGTGCTATTAGAAGGACATGGGACTGGGTGAGGAGGGGACTGGGTGAACGATGATGACGGGGGAGACAGGGAGATGTTTAGTCTGTGTTGGTCACTGAATCAAGGGCCAGCTGAAGCCACATTTTGTCCTGACTTGGCTCTGGATGGGCATTGTGGGTTTTACACTGTTTGAAAGGGCAGAGTTGGTTTTAACACTGCTTGGTTGTGTGGTGTGTGGATTTAGATGGGCTGTGTTACAGGCACAGCCCAATGGCCTCTACTCTGACCATCACATGTAGACCTTTCAGGGGAAGGGCCATTGTCCTCTGACAGGTGCATGGTGTCACCCTGTCTCTCCTACACAACGCCAGTCCTTCCACTGAAAGTACAGACAATCACGCTCAGAGATCATGGAGGTGGATGAAGAAAAGACAGGTCTTACATTGTCTGAACATTATCAACACTAACATGCTAACACTCCCTTGCTAGGTTTGGATAAAGAAATTCCCCTCTTAAAATATAATATTCATGGTTCAATGTAGTTACATCTTTCCCTCCTAAATATCAAATTTGATTTTCTCTCCATAACTTCCAATTGAGTAAGAAGTGGGCGTAATAGCAAAGTAGGGCATAGAGAGTGCAGAAGTCTACCAAAACAATCTGGGTTTCTTCTACAATGACTCATTACTCTTTGATGAGAAACAAGGAGGGATTATACAGTTGACTCAATTCCCTTTCAACAAACCCTGCAAAAGTTTCCTGGAATTGTAATAAAATTCACATTCTTGCCAGTGAACTTCAGTCAGTTCTTCAGAATGTACAGGTGTTCTGAGGTGTTCTGTTCTGTATTTTGTAACAGTCTGGAGATAAGACTATATGAGTCAGAAAGTTGGCATCCCTGGCCAGATATTGACGGTACTGAAGGAGTATAATTAATACGGTGCACTGTCTCTGCTAGTCCAATTCACTCTTTACAGCATGCAAATAACAAGCTCTTGATATCAAATAACAAGCTCTAGTTATCAGAGTACTATTCTGAGTTGTTTTGTTTCAGATACAGTGCATTCAGAAAGTATTCAGGCTCCTTAACTTTTTCCACATTTTGTAATGTTACAGCCTTATTCTAAAATGTATTAAATCGTTTTTTTCCCTCATCAATCTACACACAATACATCAACCTCACCAATCTACGCTCAAGGCTCCCGAGTGGCGCAGTGGTCTAAGGCACTGCATCTCAGTGCTAGAGGTGTCACTACAGACCTTGGTTTGATCCCGGGCTGTATCAACTGGCTGCGATCAGGAGTCCAATAGGACAGAGCACAATTAGCACAGTGTTATAAAATAAGAACTTGTAATTAACTGACTTGCCTAGTTAAATAAAAATACCCCGTAATGACAAAGCAAAAACAGGTTTCCAAATATATATTTAAAAAATAATGAAATATCACATTTACGTAAGTATTCAGACCCTCAACTTTGTTGAAACACCTTTGGCAGTGATCAAGTCTTCTTGGGTATGATGCTACAAGCTTGGCAGACCTGTATTTGGGGAGTCTCTCCCATTCTTCTCTACAGATCTTCTCAAGCTCTGTCAGGTTGGATGGGGAGCGTTGCTGCAAAGCTATTTTCAGGTCTCTCCAGAGATGTTAGATTGGGTTCAAGTCTGGGCTCTGGCTGGGCCCCTCAAGGACATTCAGAGACTTGTCCCTAAGCCACTCATGTTTTGTCTTGGCTGTGTGCGTAGGGTCGTTGTCCTGTTGGAAGGTGAACCTTTGCCAGTGCGGCTTAATAATAATAATAATATATGCCATTTAGGAGACGCTTTTATCCAAAGCGACTTACAGTCATGTGTGCATACATTCTACGTATGGGTGGTCCCATGGAATCAAACCCACTACCCTGGCGTTACAAGCGCCATGCTCTACCAACTGAGCTACAGAAGGACCAGAAGGCTTGTGTTTCGGAGGACACATGGCTTTCAACCTCCGTCTCTCTTGAGCCCATACGGGAGTTGTAGCGATGAGACAAGATAGATACTAACAAATGGATACCATAAAATTGGGGAGAAAAGGGGGTAAAATTCAACAACAAAAAAATGTTTTAAAAGTCAAGGGGTCTGAATACTTTCAAAATGCACTGTATGCTGTGGACAGGACCGCATTCCAGTTGAGCCTCTGGTCTCTTATAAATTAATTAGAGGATGATGAGGACTTGCTGAGCATCACTACACTATTTGAAAAAAAAGGGTTCTTCAGGTGTCCCTATAGGAGCACCCTTTTTGGTTCCAAGTCAAATCATGTAGAACCCTTTGTGTTCTAGTGTGTGTTTGTGTGTGTTCTAGTGTGTGCTTGTGTGTGTTCTAGTGTGTGCTTGTGTGTGTTCTAGTGTGTGCTTGTGTGTGTTTGTGTGTGTTTGTGCTTTCCTGCATGTGTGCATGTGTATCCAGCCAACTACCTAGGTAATGATGGCAATCTGCATGGTGATGATTAGTGCCACCCGGGGGCCGTTCTCCCTTCAGCAGCCTTCTGTGGAATTAAACTGCCACCACATTCCATCCCTTTCATACTTGTCAGTTAGTCTGTGACTTTTATAGCAGCATGGTGGTTAAAGTAACCAGATCTACATCACTAACTGGGCCTCATTTCAAATAAATAATAAAGATGTTCTGTGATGAGTAACCTCGTCACCAGGCTCAATTAATAGAGAGCCGTCTGGAGATGAAATTATGTGATGGGGGTGTATAAAGTGGGGGAAGGTGGGGTGAAAAAAGAAAACATTGTGGCATTCCAAAAATAACATTCTAATAAAGTAGTAGTTATGTAATAAATAATTTTAATAAATTCTCAAAGAACCCACACAATAGCCCATTGATTATGTTTTTTATTGTCAGATACTGTACACTGGATAGGTGCAGTGAAATGTGTTGTTTTACAGGATCAGCCATAGTGGTACGGCGTCCCTGGAGGAAATGAGGGTAATGTGATTAGCTCTAGGTGTTCCTGACACTCTAATCAGATGAGTCCTCATACGACCCAAGTGTCTTCTTATCTTTTGTCAGAAGTAACCCTGAAAGTTGAGAAAATATACCTCTCCTTTAGAGTAAAGAACAGAATACGTCCTGTGTTTAAATATCGTACGATACCTCACCTTAACTGCACTATACCATTGTGAATAAGGTGGTAATAGTAATATTGTTTTGAACATGATGAAATATTCATAGATGGAGACACACTGTCACCAAGCAAACCCTCCCCAGTCGGTCTCAGTGGCCATGGGAGGTATGTTTTCTTATAAGAGACCCACGGTAGGAGAAAAACGCAACGTTTCCCACTGTATAGTGCATCGCAGGTCCTAAACTAAAAACAATGTCAAACACTACATACTCCTTAGACCCACATGTATCTCTTAGTAGTATTTGTTGTGTGTCAATAGGATTCTTATGGCATCTCGTAGCTTCTGAAACATAAGGAACCTGTCCCCTATTCCCCTACATAAGCGTATGTTGTACGCCATACATGACTTGAGATGTCATTTCCTGTCTTCCCCAAGATGAAATGATTATGTAGAGAAATGAATAGAAGAAAGAACGTTGTGAGCCAGAGCTTGAGGTAGTTTTTCAAGTGTTGCAAAAAAAGCCAGTAGGGACAGCCAAATGAAAACAAATCAAATACAGTTCATTATAATTGAAATAATCTGTCTGTAAACAATTTTTGGAAAAAATGTATTGTGTCATGCACAAAGTAGATGTCCTAACCGACTTGTAGTTAACAAGAAACTTGTTGAGTGGTTGAAAAACAAGTTTTAATGACTCCAACCTAAGTGTATGTAAACTTCCCACTTTAACTGTACTTATGATATGGGTGATGCAATATTTACAAACACTTAAAGTGTCTAAGATACCGTAGAATAGTATAGAGTACAGTTTACACATATGAGATGAGTAATGCAAGATACGGAGACATTATTAAAGTGGATAGTGATCCATTTCTAAAAGTGGCCAGTGATTCCTAGTCTATGTCTATAGGCAGCCACCTCTGATGTGCTAGTGATGGCCAATTAGCAGTCTGATGGCCTTGAGATAGAAGCTGTTTTTCAAATATTACTAAATGTAAGTTAGATGTTCCCCATTCATAGAAAATAGTTATTCCTTTCAAGAATATACGTTTTTGATAGCAAAATACTAATATTTGGATCGGTCAAGTTGATCAATTTAGCTATTTCAGACAAAATATAACTTCATTTCAGATTCACAGTTGTCAAACATGTTCCATCACGTCAATGCTTTTCATCCATTTTGATATGATTTCTATAGAATTTCAGTTTTCTTACTACAAAATGTTTCTACAATCAAAGTCCAATGTGGCATTTTTGCAACAATTCCAGAATATTTTTCGACAAACTTAAAAATATATTTATTTTATTGTCATAATTAGAGGCCTATTACAAGTATTTATGAAGGGTAATTTAAAAAAAAATACTAATTTGGATCTATGCTTGGGTCTCAACAGGAATGACCCTTAAGAGGGCAAACTCATGGGACTGATCTGGACTCATCTGAACCTGTATAAGCAGAGGTAGAGCCTAATAGTGATGTTTACTGATAATTAAATATCCATAAATGTTTTTAAACTGCAGAAGTCTTGGTGACGTTGTAAAGGTGTGTTGATGTCTCAGTGGTTGAGGACACATTATCATGACACAGAGAGAGACACACAATAATATTATGATTTAAATAGACACTACCTCTGCAATCCGCGCTGCAGTAGCTAAATAGGATAATAGCTTGGCTCAGTTTACGCTCCAAAACACACACACACACACACACACACTCACACACACACACACACACACACACACACACACACACACACACACACACACACACACACACACACACACACACACACACACACACACACACACACACACACACACACACACACACACACACACACACACACACACACACACACACACACGTGGCAGTGCGCAGCAACACCCAGACCCACCCATTTCTGTCAAAGGGGAAATGAGTCAGAGAGAAGGCCAACGCCAGTGAACCCAGCCAGACTCAGACTCCCGCAACAAGGACAGACCAACATGGACCAGACAGAGCCAGATGATGGGGTTGAACGATAATGAGGAAGAAGTTGCACAAAGAAGCTGCACAATGTGACAGAATCTTTCACCAGCAACTCATTACATTGATTTGCTGGATACAGTGTTTCATTGTTAGCAAAACCACATGAATTTGAAGCCTTAAGTCAGGTACATGAATGTGTGTGTGTGTGTGTGTGTGTGTGTGTGTGTGTGTGTGTGTGTGTGTGTGTGTGTGTGTGTGTGTGTGTGTGTGTGTGTGTGTGTGTGTGTGTGTGTGTGTGTGTGTGTGTGTGTGTGTGTGTGTGTGTGTGTGTGTGTGTGTGTGTGTGTGTGTGTGAGAGAGACTGTGGTGGTTGTGTTTATGTTGTTTACTAACATCCTTGAAGTTCCAGCCAAACTCCCATCTGCATTTGGCTTAGATTCTCATCGTAACAAATTAATTAAATGATTTATTGCTGCCTTTCATTGAATTACCTGAGGTGAACCATTTTGTCAAACATTTGCAAGGGGTACATTCAAGAGGCACAAAATGGCACAAATCGTTGTGAAACAAAGGAGTTTACCAGAGTTCAGTTGCTGCAGCAGTAGCCTACTTCTCCTATCCTGTCTTCTCCTATGCTCTGCTCTCCTTGCCGGCTCGTCATCTCTCCTTACCTCTCCCCTCCCTCCCTGGACAGAGCAGACCAGCAGCAGAAGCAGATGTGGAGGCTGGTAACAGGATAATGACTCAGATATTCTGCTACTGGAGTGAAATAATTGCTAGTAGGTTTATCCCTGGAGGGGGAGGCATAGCACCTGGTCACTTCCTATTCCCGTTTTCCTCACAGGGCAACTGTCTCCACCAGCTAGTGGTGTTCCATGATATAGGGGAATGGAATCTCATCCTCACGTCTGACTACACTAACATCACTCTGTGAGTTTTTTTGTTTTTTTACGTGTTATTTCTTACATTAGTACCCCAGGTCATCTTAGGTTTCATTACATACAGTCGAGAAGAACTACTGAATATAAGATCAGCGTCAACTCACCATCAGTACGACCAAGAATATGTTTTCCGCGACGCGGATCCTGTGTTCTGCCTTACAAACAGGACAACGGAATGGATCGCATGCAGCGACCCAAGGAAACGACTCCGAAAAAGAGGGAAACGCGGCGGTGTTCTGGTCAGACTCCGAAAAAGGGCACATCGCGCACCACTTCCCAGTATTCTTCTTGCCAATGTCCAGTCTCTCGACAACAAGGTTGATGAAATCCGAGCAAGGGTGGCATTCCAGAGGGACATCAGAGACTGCAACGTTCTTTGCTTTACGGAGACATGGCTTACTGGGAAAACGCTATCCAGGGCGGTGCAGCCAACGGGTTTCTCCACGCATCGCGCCGACAGAAACAAACATCTCTCTGGTAAGAAGAGCGGCGGGGGCGTATGCCTCATGACTAACGGGACATGGTGTGATGAAGGAAACATACAGGAACTCAAATCCTTCTGTTCACCTGATTTAGAATTCCTCACAATCAAATGTAGACCGCATTATCTTCCAAGAGAATTCTCTTCGATTATAATCACAGCCGTATATATCCCCCCAAGCAGACACATCGATGGCTCTGAACGAACTTTATTTAACTCTTTGCAAACTGGAAAACATTTATCCGGAGGCTGCATTCATTGTAGCTGGGGATTTTAACAAAGCCAATCTGAAAACAAGACTCCCTAAATTTGATCAGCATATCGATTGCGCAACCAGGGGTGGTAAAACCTTGGATCATTGTTACTCTAACTTCCGCGACGCATATAAGGCCCTGCCCCGCCCCTTTCGGAAAAGCTGACCACGACTCCATTTTGCTGATCCCTGCCTACAGGCAGAAATTAAAACAAGAGGCTCCCACGCTGAGGTCTGTCCAACGCTGGTCAGACCAAGCTGACTCTACACTCCAAGACTGCTTCCATCACGTGGACTGGGACATGTTTCGTATTGCGTCAGATGGGAATATTGACGAATACGCTGATTCGGTGTGCGAGTTCATAAGAACGTGCGTCGAAGATGTCGTTCCCATAGCAACGATAAAAACATTCCCTAACCAGAAACCGTGGATTGATGGCAGCATTCGCGTGAAACTGAAAGCGCGAACCACTGCTTTTAATCAGGGCAAGGTGTCTGGCAACATGACTGAATACAAACAGTGCAGCTATTCCCTCCGTAAGGCTATTAAGCAAGCTAAGCGTCAGTACAGAGACAAAGTGGAATCTCAATTCAACGGCTCAGACACAAGAGGCATGTGGCAGGGTCTACAGTCAATCACGGACTACAAGATGAAACCCAGCCCAGTCACGGACCAGGATGTCTTGCTCCCAGGCAGACTAAATAACTTTTTTGCCCGCTTTGAGGACAATACAGTGCCACTGACACGGCCTGCAACGGAAACATGCGGTCTCTCCTTCACTGCAGCCGAGGTGAGTAAGACATTTAAACGTGTTAACCCTCGCAAGGCTGCAGGCCCAGACGGCATCCCCAGCCGCGCCCTCAGAGCATGCGCAGACCAGCTGGCCGGTGTGTTTACGGACATATTCAATCAATCCCTATACCAATCTGCTGTTCCCACATGCTTCAAGAGGGCCACCATTGTTCCTGTTCCCAAGAAAGCTAAGGTAACTGAGCTAAACGACTACCGCCCCGTAGCACTCACTTCCGTCATCATGAAGTGCTTTGAGAGACTAGTCAAGGACCATATCACCTCCACCCTACCTGACACCCTAGACCCACTCCAATTTGCTTACCGCCCAAATAGGTCCACAGACGATGCAATCTCAACCACACTGCACACTGCCCTAACCCACCTGGACAAGAGGAATACCTATGTGAGAATGCTGTTCATCGACTACAGCTCGGCATTCAACACCATAGTACCCTCCAAGCTCGTCATCAAGCTCGAGACCCTGGGTCTCGACCCCGCCCTGTGCAACTGGGTACTGGACTTCCTGACGGGCCGCCCCCAGGTGGTGAGGGTAGGCAACAACATCTCCTCCCCGCTGATCCTCAACACGGGGGCCCCACAAGGGTGCGTTCTGAGCCCTCTCCTGTACTCCCTGTTCACCCACGACTGCGTGGCCACGCACGCCTCCAACTCAATCATCAAGTTTGCGGACGACACAACAGTGGTAGGCTTGATTACCAACAACGACGAGACGGCCTACAGGGAGGAGGTGAGGGCCCTCGGAGTGTGGTGTCAGGAAAATAACCTCACACTGGACTTCAGGAAACAGCAGAGGGAACACCCCCCTATCCACATCGATGGAACAGTAGTGGAGAGGGTAGCTAGTTTTAAGTTCCTCGGCATACACATCACAGACAAACTGAATTGGTCCACTCACACTGACAGCGTCGTGAAGAAGGCGCAGCAGCGCCTATTCAACCTCAGGAGGCTGAAGAAATTCGGCTTGTCACCAAAAGCACTCACAAACTTCTACAGATGCACAATCGAGAGCATCCTGGCGGGCTGTATCACCGCCTGGTACGGCAACTGCTCCGCCCTCAACCGTAAGGCTCTCCAGAGGGTAGTGAGGACTGCACAACGCATCACCGGGGGCAAACTACCTGCCCTCCAGGACACCTACACCACCCGTTGTTACAGGAAGGCCATAAAGATCATCAAGGACATCAACCACCCAAACCACTGCCTGTTCACCCCGCTATCATCCAGAAGGCGAGGTCAGTACAGGTGCATCAAAGCTGGGACCGAGAGACTGAAAAACAGCTTCTATCTCAAGGCCATCAGACTGTTAAACAGCCACCACTAACACTGAGTGGCTGCTGCCAACACACTGTCATTGACACTGACCCAACTCCAGCCATTTTAATAATGGGAATTGATGGGAAATGATGTAAATATATCACTAGCCACTTTAAACAATGCTACCTTATATAATGTTACTTACCCTACATTATTCATCTCATATGCATATGTATATACTGTACTCTACATCATCGACTGCATCCTTATGTAACACATGTATCACTAGCCACTTTAACTATGCCACTTTGTTTACTTTGTCTACACACTCATCTCATATGTATATACTGTACTCGATACCATCTACTGTATGCTGCTCTGTACCATCACTCATTCATATATCATTATGTACATGTTCCTTATCCCCTTACACTGTGTATAAGACAGTAGTTTTGGAATTGTTAGTTAGATTACTTTTTGGTTATCACTGCATTGTCGGAACTAGAAGCACAAGCATTTCGCTACACTCGCATTAACATCTGCTAACCATGTGTATGTGACAAATAAAATTTGATTTGATTTGATTTTGATTTGGATGGTAAGAATGGAATCTCACCCTCACGTCTGACTACACTAACATCACTCTGTGGATGGTAAGAATGGAACCTCACCCTCACGTCTGACTACACTAACATCACTCTGTGGATGGTAAGAATGGAACCTCACCCTCACGTCTGACTACACTAACATCACTCTGTGGATGGTAAGAATGGAACCTCACCCTCACGTCTGACTACACTAACATCACTCTGTGGATGGTAAGAATGGAACCTCACCCTCACGTCTGACTACACTAACATCACTCTGTGGATGGTAAGAATGGAACCTCACCCTCACGTCTGACTACACTAACATCACTCTGTGGATGGTAAGAATGGAACCTCACCCTCACGTCTGACTACACTAACATCACTCTGTGGATGGTAAGAATGGAACCTCACCCTCACGTCTGACTACACTAACATCACTCTGTGGATGGTAAGAATGGAACCTCACCCTCACGTCTGACTACACTAACATCACTCTGTGGATGGTAAGAATGGAACCTCACCCTCACGTCTGACTACACTAACATCACTCTGTGGATGGTAAGAATGGAACCTCACCCTCACGTCTGACTACACTAACATCACTCTGTGGATGGTAAGAATGGAACCTCACCCTCACGTCTGACTACACTAACATCACTCTGTGGATGGTAAGAATGGAACCTCACCCTCACGTCTGACTACACTAACATCACTCTGTGGAAGGTAAGAATGGAACCTCACCCTCACGTCTGACTACACTAACATCACTCTGTGGATGGTAAGAATGGAACCTCACCCTCACGTCTGACTACACTAACATCACTCTGTGGATGGTAAGAATGGAACCTCACCCTCACGTCTGACTACACTAACATCACTCTGTGGATGGTAAGAATGGAACCTCACCCTCACATCTGACTACACTAACATCACTCTGTGGATGGTAAGAATGGAACCTCACCCTCACGTCTGACTACACTAACATCACTCTGTGGATGGTAAGAATGGGTTTTTTCTTTATTTCGACTATTTCCAACATTTTAGAATAATAGTGAAGACATCAAAGCTATGAAATAACACAAATGAATCAAAATATATTTTATATTTTACATTCTTCAAAGTAGCCACCCTTTGCCTTCATGACAGCTTTGCACACTCTTGGCATTCTCACATCCAGCTTCTCCCGGAATGCTTTTCCAACAGTCTTGAAGGAGTTCCCACATCAGCTGAGCACTTGTTGGCTGCTTTCCCTGCACTCTGCGGTCCAACTCATCCCAAACTATATCAATTGGGTTGAGGTCGGGTGATTGTGGAGTCCAGGTCATTTGATGCAGCACTCCGTCACTGTCCTTCTTGGTCAAATAGCCCTTACACAGCCTGGAGGTGTGTTGGGTCATTGTCCTGTTGAAGAACAAATGATAGTCCCACTAAGCGCAAACCAGATGGGATTGCGTATCGCTGCAGAATGATGTGGTAGCCATGCTGGTTGAGTGTGCCTTGAGTTCTAAATAAATCACACACAGTTTCCCCAGCAAAGCACCCCCACACTATCACACCTCCTCCTCATGGGTGATCTCGGAGAACATCCGATCACCTACTCTGTGTCTCACAAAGACACTGCAAATTTGGACTCATCTGACCAAAGGACCGATTTCCACCAGTCTAATGTCCATTGCTCGTGTTTCTTGGCCCAAGCAAGTCTCTTCTTATTATTGGTGTCCTTTAGTAGTGAATTCTTTGCAGCAGTATGACCATGATTCACGCAGTCTCCTCTGAACAGTTGATGTTGAGATGTGTCTGTTACTTGAACTCTGTGAATTAATTATTTGGGCTTCAATTTCTGAGGCTCGTAAATCTAATGAACTTTCCTGTGGTGGTCCTCGTGAGAGCCAGTTTCAGCATAGCTCTTGATGTTTTATTCGACTGCACTTGAAGAAACATTAAACGTTTCCGGATTGACTGACCTTCATGGCTTAAAGTCATGGTGGACTGTCATTTCTCTTTGCTTATTTGAGCTGTTCTTGCCATAATATGGACGGTCTTTTACCAAATAGGGCTATCTTCTGTATACCTCATGTACCTTATCACAACACAACTGATTGGCTCAAACGCATTAAGAAGGAAAGAAATTCCACAAATGAACTTTTAACAAGTCACACCTGTTAACTGAAATGCATTCCAGGTGACTACCTCATGAAGCTGGTTGAGAGAATGCCAAGAGTGTGCAAAGCTGTCATCAAGGCAAAGGGTGGCTACTATGAAGAATGTCAAATATAAAATATATTTTGATTTGTTTAACACTTTTTTGGTTACTGCATAATGCCATGTGTGTTATTTCATAGTTTTCATGTCTTTCTACATATCAATGTAGAAAATAGTAAAAAATAAAGAAAAACCCTTGAATGAGCAGGTGTGTCCAAATTTTTGACTGGTACGGAATGAATTACAAATATAGATATTTAAGACTTGTAGATTTCAACACGTTTACAGAGACTGGCTGGAAGAAGATATTAGATACAGAGCCATTACAGGAGCTAAAACAGGCAGACAGACACTGGGGAATCTAAAGCGATGAAGTCAGACTGATATTTTAGAAAATAAACACCATAGATTTTCTGTCCACTCCCAAAGAGGGCCACAGCTGGGCTGTGATATGACCTCTATCAGTGGACAGAGATACCGTGTGGCTGGACTGTTCTCTACCACCCACAGAGACGAGCACAGGGCCAATAGTTGTGTTTGTGACTACTAGGCCATTAGTTGATGTGAATCATGTTTGATGGTTAGCAGGCAGTCTGGATGTGACATGGGGATTACGCAAGTTCTCCCCTCATCTCCCTTCCCCTCCCCTCTCCTATACTTAATCTGTGTTAGTCATTAGTGTGGCGTTAGCAGGAAGTCTAGTGGAGCCAGGAAACTCAAACTGATGTTATACACTTGACATCTCGGCAGTTACCGACATCTGTAAAAAGTATTTCTCCAATGTCATACAAGAAGACGCACAGATTTTTTTTCACAACTAATCAAAACTTTAAAAAACTCTTAACATTCATTATGCTATGATCTCAGTGGGGGACCAAACAATCCTGGTGTGTGTGTGTGCACGTGACCCCAGCAATCATGCGTCTTTGTTTTACAGAGGGCTTGAGAAAATAAGGAACAAAGCCTTTGCTCACACTAAAAATCTGTGCTAATTTATTAGCGGCTGGCTGTTGCAACCAGACATAGGCTGTATCAGACACCTGTATGGACTGTGGTCTGCTGGGACTCTGGGAGGGACTGGCCGGGTTATTATAGTGCTACATACTGCTACTGATTACATCAGTCCATCGGAAATAAAGCTCAAAAAGCCTTCTTCTACTGATTACGTCAGTCCATGGGAAATGAAGCTCAAAAAGCCTTCTTCTACTGTTTACATCAGTCCATGGAAAATAAAGCTCAAAAAGCCTTATTTTACTGATTACATCAGTCCATGGAAAATAAAGCTCAAAAAGCCTTCTTCTACTGATTACCTCAGTCCATGGAAAATAAAGCTCAAAAAGCCTTCTTCTACTGATTACATCAGTCCACGGAAAATAAAGCTCAAAAAGCCTTCTTCTACAGATTACATCAGTCCATGGAAAATAAAGCTCAAAAAGCCTTATTCTACTGATTACATCAGTCCACGGAAAATAAAGCTCAAAAAGCCTTCTTCCACTGATTACATCAGTCCACGGAAAATAAAGCTCAAAAAGCCTTCTTCTACTGATTACGTCAGTCCATGGGAAATAAAGCTCAAAAACCTTCTTCTACTGATTACACCAGTCCACGGAAAATAAAGCTCAAAAAGCCTTCTTCTACTGATTACATCAGTCCATGGAAAATAAAGCTCAAAAAGCCTTATTCTACTGATTACATCAGTCCTTGGAAAATAAAGCTCAAAAAGCCTTATTCTACTGATTACATCAGTCCATGGAAAATAAAGCTCAAAAAGCCTTCTTCTACTGATTACATCAGTCCACGGAAAATAAAGCTCAAAAAGCCTTCTTCTACTGATTACATCAGTCCATGGAAAATAAAGCTCAAAAAGCCTTATTTTACTGATTACATCAGTGCATGGAAAATAAAGCTCAAAAAGCCTTATTCTACTGATTATGTCAGTCCATGGAAAATGAAGCTCAAAAAGCCTTATTCTACTGATTACATCAGTCCATGGAAAATAAAGCTCAAAAAGCCTTCTTCTACTGATTACATCAGTCCATGGAAAATAAAGCTCAAAAAGCCTTCTTCTACTGATTACGTCAGTCCATGGAAAATAAAGCTCAAAAAGCCTTCTTCTACTGATTACATCAGTCCACGGAAAATAAAGCTCAAAAAGCCTTCTTCTACTGATTACATCAGTCCATGGAAAATAAAGCTCAAAAAGCCTTATTTTACTGATTACATCAGTCCATGGAAAATAAAGCTCAAAAAGCCTTCTTCTACTGATTACATCAGTCCATGGAAAATAAAGCTCAAAAAGCCTTATTTTACTGATTACATCAGTCCATGGAAAATAAAGCTCAAAAAGCCTTATTCTACTGATTACGTCAGTCCATGGGAAATAAAGCTCAAAAACCTTCTTCTACTGATTACACCAGTCCACGGAAAATAAAGCTCAAAAAGCCTTCTTCTACTGATTACATCAGTCCATGGAAAATAAAGCTCAAAAAGCCTTCTTCTACTGATTACATCAGTCCATGGAAAATAAAGCTCAAAAAGCATTCTTCTACTGATTACATCAGTCCATGGAAAATAAAGCTCAAAAAGCCTTATTCTACTGATTACGTCAGTCCATGGAAAATAAAGCTCAAAAAGCCTTCTTCTGATTACACCAGTCCATTAAAGCTCAAAAAAGCCTTCTTCTACTGATTACATCAGTCCATGGAAAATAAAGCTCAAAAAGCCTTCTTCTACTGATTACATCAGTCCACGGAAAATAAAGCTCAAAAAGCCTTATTCTACTGATTACAAAAAATAAAGCTCAAAAAGCCTTCTTCTACTGATTACATCAGTCCACGGAAAATAAAGCTCAAAAAGCATTCTTCTACTGAATACATCAGTCCATGGAAAATTTAGCTCAAAAAGCCTTCTTCTACTGATTACATTAGTCCACGGAAAATAAAGCTCAAAAAGACTTCTTCTACTGATTACATCAGTCCATGGAAAATAAAGCTCAAAAAGCCTTATTTTACTGATTACGTCAGTCCACGGAAAATAAAGCTCAAAAAGCCTTCTTCTACTGATTACATCAGTCCACGGAAAATAAAGCTCAAAAAGCATTCTTCTACTGAATACATCAGTCCATGGAAAATAAAGCTCAAAAAGCCTTCTTCTACTGATTACATTAGTCCACGGAAAATAAAGCTCAAAAAGACTTCTTCTACTGATTACATCAGTCCATGGAAAATAAAGCTCAAAAAGCCTTATTTTACTGATTACGTCAGTCCATGGAAAATAAAAAAAGCCTTCCTTATTCTACTGATTACATCAGTAAAAGCAAAACAAAGTTCAAAAAGATTTATGAACAGTGGAATTCAGCTCAAACAGGGTGGATGCATGTTAATGAACTGGATTAGTAGTGGCTATAACCAGAGAGGAAGAGGCGAAGCAAGAGGGTTTACTCCGCCCAAAATCTGTCCATGAAAATATAACCACGAAGTGGAGAATTTTTGTATGGAGGTCAATGAGAGTGTCAAATTTGGTCAACAAAAAATGTAATTGCTCATTTTCTACGTGAGGCTTATTTGATCAAATAGAAGTTTCCTAATGGTTAAGCTGTTACGAATGCACTGATATACGTGGGTGTTAACACTGTTTCACATGCTTGTTCAATGAACCATAAACAATTAATGAACATGCACCTGTGGAACAGTCGTTAAGATACTAACAGCTTACAGACGGTAGGAAATGAAGGTCACAGTTATGAAAACTTAGGACACTAAATACGCCTTTCTACTGACTCTGAAAAACACACAAAAAATGCCTAGGGTCCCTGATCATCTGTGTGAACGCTCCTTAGGCATGCTGCAAGGAGGGATGAGGTCTGCAGATGTGGCCAGGGCAATAAATTGCAATGTCCGCATTGTGAGACGCCTAAGACAGCGCTACAGGGAGGCAGGACGGACAGCTGATCGTCCTCACAGTGGCAGACCACGTGTAACAACACCTGCACAGGATCAGTACATCCGAACATCACAGCTGCAGGACAGGTACAGGATGACAACAACAACTACCCGAGTTAAACCAGGAACACACAATCCCGCCATCAGTGCTCAGACTGTCTGCAATAGGCTGAGAGAGGCTGGACTGAGGGCTTGTAGGCCTGTTGTAAGGCAGGTCCACACCAGACATCACCGGCAACAACGTCGCCTATGGGCACAAACTCACCGTCGCTGGACGAGACAGGACTGGCAAAAAGTGCTCTTCACTGACAATTGTGGATTTGTCTCACCAGGGGTGATGGTTGGATCCGCGTTTATCGTCGAAGGAATGAGCATTACACCGAGGCCTGTACTATAAAGCGGGATCAATTTGGAGGTGGAGGCTCTGTCATGGTTTGGGGCGGTGTGTCACAGCATCATCGGACTGAGCTTGTTGTCATTGTAGGCAATCTCAACGCTGTGCGTTACAGGGAAGACATCCTCTTCCCTCATGTGGTACCCTTCTTGCAGGCTCATCCTGACATGACCCTCCAGCATGACAATGCCACCAGCCATACTGCTCGTTCTGCGTGTGATTTCCTGCAAGACATGAATGTCATTGTTCTGCCATGGCCAGCGAAGAGCCAGGATCTCAATCCCATTGAGCACGCCTGGGACCTGTTGGATCAGAGGGTGAGGGCTAGGGCCATTCCCAGCCAGAAATGTCCGGGAACTTGCAGGTGCCTTGGGGGAAGAGTGGGGTAACATCTCACAGCAAGAACTGGCAAACCTGGTGCAGTCCATGAGGAGGAGATGCACTGCAGTACTTAATGTAGTTGGTGGCCACACCAGATACTGACTGTTACTTTTGATTTTGACCCCCCCTTTGTTCAGGGACACATTATTCCATTTCTGTTAGTCACATGTCTGTGGAACCTGTTCAGTTTATGTCTCAGTTGTTGAATCTTGTTGTTCATACAAATATTTACACATGTTAAGTTTGCTGAAAATAAGCGCTGTTGACAGTGAGAGGATGTTTCTTTTTTTCCTGAGTTTATAATTGTTTCGTGAGCGAAAACAACATTGATTTAGGGTCGTTCTTGAATTGCGGTTGCTTTTGCCATGAAAAACACTTTAAAATAAATAGTTACACATCATATGTATTTTTGTTTATAGTGAACTGTTAATCAATGATGAATTGTAATGCAAGTCCTTTACACTGTATGTTTAGTCATTGTATAAAGTTCTATGGGTAAGCAAATCGGCTGGTCCCAGCAGTGATGTGTAGAGTTGTAGTGACATGTTTTGGGGATTTATATACAGTACCAGTCAAAAGATTGGACACACCTACTCATTCAAGGGTTTTTCTTTATTTTTACTATTCATTGTAGAATAATAGTGAAGACATCAAAACTATGAAATACACATATGGAATCATGTAGTAACCAAAAAAGTGGTTGGGTGACTTGCCTATTTAAATGTTTTTAAAGTGGTCAGGTGACTTGCCTATTTAAATGTTTTTAAAGTGGTTGGGTGACTTGCCTAGTTAAATAAAGGTTCAATTAAAAATGGGAAAAAATACCTTGTCACAACACAACTGATTGGCTCAAACGAATTAAGAAGGAAAGAAATTCCACAAATGATCTTTTAACAAGGCACACCAGTTAATTGAAATGCATTCCAGGTGACTAACTCATGAAGCTGGTTGAGAGAATGCCAAGTGTGGGCAAAACTGTCATCAAGGCAAAGGGTGGCTACTTTGAAGAATCTCAAATATAAAATATAGTTTGATTTGTTTAACACTTTTCTGGTTACTACATGATTCCATATGTGTTCATTCATAGTGTTGATATCTTCACTATAATTCTACAATGTAGAAAATAGTCAAATAACGAAAAACCCTTCAATTAGTAGGTGTGTCCAAACCTTTGAGTGGTACCGTAGTATACTGTATATAGATATATTATTTTAATGCTATAAAGTGAACAAAATTATTTATTTTATTGTATAGATCAATAAAACAAAGAAGGCTATACAATACCTATTTTCTTTACCAGTATAATGTGTGACCCTCAGTTTTATGTAATTAATATTACCGCCTTGAAAATCACTCATTACAAAGATATACAAGGACCTTGAGCATTCTCTCCAGTGGTGAATTGTTATCGGGGGAGAGGTTTAAAGTAAAAATGATTTGCTTATCACACGTTTAAGTATGTCATAATATGAAGATTACATATATAAATTGGTGTGTCTAAATCAAAAGTGTAACTTGGTGTTAAACTAAAATAATACTGTTAACAAAATGATTAATCATATCACTTTAGTAAATTATTTTGAAAGGATAGATGACCTTAGATTTGAGCATTTGTGGCCATTTCATTGGTGTTACCATCATTGATGTTACTACTCCTACTGGTGGCAGAACGTTATCATAATGGTAAACATTATTTAAAGGAATTCATCTACCATATTAGTTGATTTAGAATGGGAAAATGGACCCAAATAGCCTAAATCCGAAAAATCCAAGCTCGCAGTCGGCTCTGCTGGCGGTCTGTTTGCGAGATGCTGGATACTAACCAGAGCCCTTCAACGTTACTGCAGTGCAACAGAAGTCTCTTCCGGCAGCTAGCCACATGACTGACTTGCATATCTATAAGGCAGGCTGCAATGCATGCATGAGGAAGCAAGTGAAACAGAAAGAGAGAGGAAGCAAACAGAGAGAGAGGTTAGTACAGGGGTTCCCAAAGTTGGGATCAGGGCCCCATGTGGGGTCCCCTGAGGAAACAAGTTAGGAACAACAACAACAAACAAAACAACGTTTCAATATGAACATCTTCACAAGGTTTATCTTCCCTATATTCCTAGTCAATACATTAAATTCAATCAAAATGCAAACAATACAGTACGTTTCCATTTTGTCGCTGATGCTACATGTCAGTGTGAATCATTTATAATATTTCCTCTTTCCAGGGGTATAACATTACAATTGTATAGTTAATAGGCTATTTGCTTGACTGATTGACTGAGGTGAAGGAACCTACAGCAACCAAGGTGATAATGGCCAGGGTCATTTTTGCTGTTCTCCAAATAGCATTTTAAAGTTTTTTCATTGTATAGAAATGCAGTAAATGAGCTTCAAAATGTTCCTTTCGGACCTCACTGAAACTCTAACCATGGTTACGGCCCTGTGCGTACCCTTTTCTCTAAAAGTGTAGCATACTATACTACATACTGTAGTGTCCCTTGATCATGTTTAGTACTTACTATAGAATGTTGTAGAATGCTGTAGAATACTATAGTAAATACTACAGTATTATATAAAAAACAGTAGTAAAAACTATAGAAATTTCAGCAAAAACACTGTAGTCCACATAAACAAGATTTTTTTTCAACTATAGTAAATTCTACAGTATTTAATTTGCATATACCTTTCCCATTCCCCTCCCTATATCCCAATTTGTGCCACCCGTAAGTGAGAAACCTACATGCCAAGAATAGACCATATATTGTGTTCCTTACCAGTTCTAGAAAAGATCAGAAGCACTAAACACCATTCAGAACCCAGTCCTACCTACCTACAGGTTTTGGAACCATAGTTCTTTTTGTATTTCTCCAGTAGGTTTCCTCAAGGAGAAAGACCCTGACTTCTATGTCAAAGAAAATGGAATAAAAACACTTTAGTAAATACTACAGTAATGTCCCGAAAACACTACACTAAATACTACTGTCCGCAAAAACACTACAGTAAATACTACAGTATACAAAAAAAGAAAATTCCTGCAGTATTTATATAGTAAACTGTGAATACTACAGTATTCACTGTAGTGTTCTTGTGGACTTTGTAAAAACACTACAGTAAATACTACAGAAAAGTCTGCAAAAACACTACTGTGAATACTATAGTGTACACAATAGCAAACACTATAGTATTTTTTCATGTGGGTATAGCCTAGCATCTATTATTGACTCTGTCCCACCTTTCTGTGCCTTCCCATTTTCATATGCATCACGATGTGTGCCCCCCCAACCTTAACCCTTACCCTAAATTGGGTCTGTATCTTATTCCCAACCCTACCCCCCTAAACCTAAACCCTTACCCTTAAACAGATATGTATCCTATTCCCAACCCTACGCCCTAAACCTTTTGTCATGTTTGTCATTTATTATCATGTCTTGTCCCTGTGCTCCCCATTCTATTCGTTTCCCTCTGCTGGTCTTATTAGGTTCTTTCCCTCTTTCTATCCCTCTCTCTCCCCCTCCCTCTCTCACTCTCTCGCTCTCTCTTCTCTCTATCGTTCCGTTCCTGCTCCCAGCTGTTCCTATTCCCCTAATCATCATTTAGTCTTCCCACACCTGTTCCCGATCCTTTCCCCTGATTAGAGTCCCTATTTCTTCCTTTGTGTTCCGTTCCTGTCCTGTCGGTTCCTTGTTTAGAATTCACCGTGCTGTGATTGTGTATCGCCCTGTCCTGTCGTGTTTTTGCCTTCATCAGATGCTGCGTGTGAGCAGGTGTCTCTGTCAGCTACGGCCTGCGCCTACCCGAAGCGACCTGCAGTCTGTGGCCGCTTCTCCTGTTATTCCCCTCTACAGACTAGAGGATTTCTGTTATTCCCTGTTTGGACATTTCCTGTTAAGGATTCAGGATTTGTCGTTTTCTGTTTGGACTTGAATAAACTCTGTTTCTGTTAAGTCGCTTTTGGGTCCTCTTTCACCTGCATGACAGAAGGAACCGACCAAGGAATGGACCCAGCGACTTCAGACGCTCGTTACACTGCCGTCGGGATCCAAGGAGCCATGCTCGGCAGACACGAGCAGGAATTGTCTGCTGCTCGCCATGCCGTGGAGAACCTGGCCGCTCAGGTTTCCGACCTCTCTGGACAGTTCCAGAGTCTACGTCTCGTGCCACCTGTTACTTCCTGGCCTGCCGAGCCTCCAGAACCTAGGGTTAATAACCCACCTTGCTACTCCGGTCAGCCCACTGAGTGCCGCTCCTTTCTCACGCAGTGTGAGATTGTGTTCTCTCTCCAACCCAACACATACTCTAGAGAGAGAGCTCGGGTTGCTTACGTCATTTCACTCCTTACTGGCCGGGCTCGAGAATGGGGCACAGCTATCTGGGAGGCAAGGGCTGATTGCTCTAACAAGTTCCAGAACTTTAAAGAGGAGATGATTCGGGTTTTTGACCGTTCAGTTTTTGGTGGGGAGGCTTCTAGGGCCCTGGCTTCCTTATGCCAAGGTGAACGGTCCATAACGGATTATTCTATTGAGTTTCGCACTCTTGCTGCCTCTAGTGAGTGGAACGAGCCGGCGCTGCTCGCTCGTTTTCTGGAGGGACTCCACGCAGTGGTTAAGGATGAGATTCTCTCCCGGGAGGTTCCTTCAGATGTGGACTCTTTGATTGCTCTCGCCATCCGCATAGAACGACGGGTAGATCTTCGTCACCGGGCTCGTGGAAGAGAGCTCGCATCAACGGTGTTTCCCTGCTCCGCATCGCAACCATCTCCCTCCTCTGGCTTTGAGACTGAGCCCATGCAGCTGGGAGGGATTCGCATCTCGACTAAGGAGAGGGAACGGAGGATCACCAACCGCCTGTGCCTCTATTGCGGAGTTGCTGGACATTTTGTTAATTCATGTCCAGTAAAAGCCAGAGCTCATCTGTAAGCGGAGGGCTACAGGTGAGCGCAACTACTCAAGTCTCTCCATCAAAATCCTGTACTACTTTGTCGGTCCATCTACGCTGGACCGGTTCGGGTGCTACATGTAGTGCCTTGATAGACTCTGGGGCTGAGGGTTGTTTCATGGACGAAGCATGGGTTCGGAAACATGACATTCCTTTCAGAGAGTTAGAGAAGCCTACGCCCATGTTCGCCTTAGATGGTAGTCATCTTCCCAGTATCAGATTTGAGACACTACCTTTAACCCTCACAGTATCTGGTAACCACAGTGAGACTATTTCTTTTTTGATTTTCCGTTCACCGTTTACACCTGTTGTTTTGGGTCATCCCTGGCTAGTATGTCATAATCGTTCTATTAATTGGTCTAGTAATTCTATCCTATCCTGGAACGTTTCTTGTCATGTGAAGTGTTTAATGTCTGCCATCCCTCCCGTTTCTTCTGTCCCTACTTCTCAGGAGGAACCTGGCGATTTGACAGGAGTGCCGGAGGAATATCATGATCTGCGCACGGTCTTCAGTCGGTCCCGAGCCAACTCCCTTCCTCCTCACCGGTCGTATGATTGTAGTATTGATCTCCTTCCGGGGACCACTCCTCCTCGAGGTAGACTATACTCTCTGTCGGCTCCCGAACGTAAGGCTCTCGAGGATTATTTGTCTGTGTCTCTTGACGCCGGTACCATAGTGCCTTCTTCCTCTCCGGCCGGGGCGGGGTTCTTTTTTGTTAAGAAGAAGGACGGTACTCTGCGCCCCTGCGTGGATTATCGAGGGCTGAATGACATAACGGTTAAGAATCGTTATCCGCTTCCCCTTATGTCATCAGCCTTCGAGATTCTGCAGGGAGCCAGGTGCTTTACTAAGTTGGACCTTCGTAACGCTTACCATCTCGTGCGCATCAGAGAGGGGGACGAGTGGAAAACGGCGTTTAACACTCCGTTAGGGCATTTTGAGTACCGGGTTCTGCCGTTCGGTCTCGCCAATGCGCCAGCTGTTTTTCAGGCATTAGTTAATGATGTTCTGAGAGACATGCTGAACATCTTTGTTTTTGTCTATCTTGACGATATCCTGATTTTTTCTCCGTCACTCGAGATTCATGTTCAGCACGTTCGACGTGTTCTACAGCGCCTTTTAGAGAATTGTCTCTACGTAAAGGCTGAGAAGTGCTCTTTTCATGTCTCCTCCGTTACTTTTCTCGGTTCCGTTATTTCCGCTGAAGGCATTCAGATGGATTCCGCTAAGGTCCAAGCTGTCAGTGATTGGCCCGTTCCAAGGTCACGTGTCGAGTTGCAGCGCTTTTTAGGTTTCGCTAATTTCTATCGGCGTTTCATTCGTAATTTCGGTCAAGTTGCTGCCCCTCTCACAGCTCTTACTTCTGTCAAGACGTGTTTTAAGTGGTCCGGTTCCGCCCAGGGAGCTTTTGATCTTCTAAAAGAACGTTTTACGTCCGCTCCTATCCTCGTTACTCCTGACGTCACTAGACAATTCATTGTCGAGGTTGACGCTTCAGAGGTAGGCGTGGGAGCCATTCTATCCCAGCGCTTCCAGTCTGACGATAAGGTTCATCCTTGCGCTTATTTTTCTCATCGCCTGTCGCCATCTGAGCGCAACTATGATGTGGGTAACCGTGAACTGCTCGCCATCCGCTTAGCCCTAGGCGAATGGCGACAGTGGTTGGAGGGGGCGACCGTTCCTTTTGTCGTTTGGACAGACCATAAGAACCTTGAGTACATCCGTTCTGCCAAACGACTTAATGCCCGTCAAGCTCGTTGGGCGTTGTTTTTCGCTCGTTTCGAGTTTGTGATTTCTTACCGTCCGGGTAGCAAGAACACCAAGCCTGATGCCTTATCCCGTCTGTTTAGTTCTTCTGTGGCTTCTACTGATCCCGAGGGGATTCTTCCTTATGGGCGTGTTGTCGGGTTAACAGTCTGGGGAATTGAAAGACAGGTTAAGCAAGCACTCACGCACACTGCGTCGCCGCGCGCTTGTCCTAGTAACCTCCTTTTCGTTCCTGTTTCCACTCGTCTGGCTGTTCTTCAGTGGGCTCACTCTGCCAAGTTAGCTGGTCATCCCGGTGTTCGAGGCACTCTTGCGTCTATTCGCCAGCGCTTTTGGTGGCCGACTCAGGAGCGTGACACGCGCCGTTTCGTGGCTGCTTGTTCGGACTGCGCGCAGACTAAGTCGGGTAACTCTCCTCCTGCCGGTCGTCTCAGACCGCTCCCCATTCCTTCTCGACCATGGTCTCACATCGCCTTAGACTTCATTACCGGTCTGCCTTTGTCTGCGGGGAAGACTGTGATTCTTACGGTTGTCGATAGGTTCTCTAAGGCGGCACATTTCATTCCCCTCGCTAAACTTCCTTCCGCTAAGGAGACGGCACAAATCATTATTGAGAATGTATTCAGAATTCATGGCCTCCCGTTAGACGCCGTTTCAGACAGAGGCCCGCAATTCACGTCACAGTTTTGGAGGGAGTTCTGTCGTTTGATTGGTGCGTCCGTCAGTCTCTCTTCCGGGTTTCATCCCCAGTCTAACGGTCAAGCAGAGAGGGCCAATCAGACGATTGGTCGCATACTACGCAGCCTTTCTTTCAGAAACCCTGCGTCTTGGGCAGAACAGCTCCCCTGGGCAGAATACGCTCACAATTCGCTTCCTTCGTCTGCTACCGGGTTATCTCCGTTTCAGAGTAGTCTGGGTTACCAGCCTCCTCTGTTCTCATCCCAGCTTGCCGAGTCCAGCGTTCCCTCCGCTCAAGCGTTTGTCCAACGTTGTGAGCGCACCTGGAGGAGGGTGAGGTCTGCACTTTGCCGTTACAGGGCACAGACGGTGAGAGCCGCCAATAAACGCAGGATTAAGAGTCCAAGGTATTGTTGCGGCCAGAGAGTGTGGCTTTCCACTCGCAACCTTCCTCTTACGACAGCTTCTCGTAAGTTGACTCCGCGGTTCATTGGTCCGTTCCGTGTCTCCCAGGTCGTCAATCCTGTCGCTGTGCGACTGCTTCTTCCGCGACATCTTCGTCGCGTCCATCCTGTCTTCCATGTCTCCTGTGTTAAGCCCTTTCTTCGCACCCCGTTCGTCTTCCCTCCCCCTCCCGTCCTTGTCGAGAGCGCACCTATTTACAAGGTACATAAGATCATGGACATGCGTTCTCGGGGACGGGGTCACCAATACTTAGTGGATTGGGAGGGTTACGGTCCTGAGGAGAGGAGTTGGGTTCCGTCTCGGGACGTGCTGGACCGTTCACTCATCGATGATTTCCTCCGTTGCCGCCAGGATTCCTCTCGAGTGCGCCAGGAGGCGCTCGGTGAGTGGGGGTACTGTCATGTTTGTCATTTATTATCATGTCTTGTCCCTGTGCTCCCCATTCTATTCGTTTCCCTCTGCTGGTCTTATTAGGTTCTTTCCCTCTTTCTATCCCTCTCTCTCCCCCTCCCTCTCTCACTCTCTCGCTCTCTCTTCTCTCTATCGTTCCGTTCCTGCTCCCAGCTGTTCCTATTCCCCTAATCATCATTTAGTCTTCCCACACCTGTTCCCGATCCTTTCCCCTGATTAGAGTCCCTATTTCTTCCTTTGTGTTCCGTTCCTGTCCTGTCGGTTCCTTGTTTAGAATTCACCGTGCTGTGATTGTGTATCGCCCTGTCCTGTCGTGTTTTTGCCTTCATCAGATGCTGCGTGTGAGCAGGTGTCTCTGTCAGCTACGGCCTGCGCCTACCCGAAGCGACCTGCAGTCTGTGGCCGCTTCTCCTGTTATTCCCCTCTACAGACTAGAGGATTTCTGTTATTCCCTGTTTGGACATTTCCTGTTAAGGATTCAGGATTTGTCGTTTTCTGTTTGGACTTGAATAAACTCTGTTTCTGTTAAGTCGCTTTTGGGTCCTCTTTCACCTGCATGACACCTTTACCCTAAAACAGATATGTATCCTATTCCCAACCCTACCCCCTAAACCTTTACCCTAAAACAGATATGTATCCTATTCCCAACCCTACCCCCTAAACCTTTACCCTAAAACAGATATGTATCCTATTCCCAACCCTACCCCCTAAACCTTTACCCTAAAACAGATCTGTATCTTATTCCCAACCCTACCCCCTAAACCTTTACCCTAAAACAGATATGTATCCTATTCCCAACCCTACCCCCTAAACCTTTATCCTAAAACAGATCTGTATCCTATTCCCAACCCTACCCCCTAAACCTTTACCCTAAAACAGATATGTATCCTATTCCCAACCCTACCCCCTAAACCTAAACCCTTACCCTAAATTGGGTCTGTATCCTATTCCCAACCCTACCCCCTAAACCTAAACCCTTAACCTAAACCGGGTCTGTATCCTATTCCCAACCCTACGCCCTAAACCTTTACCCTAAAACAGATCTGTATCCTATTCCCAACCCTACCCCCTAAACCTTTATCCTAAAACAGATCTGTATCCTATTCCCAACCCTACCCCCTAAACCTAAACCCTTACACTAAAACAGATCTGTATCCTATTCCCAACCCTACCCCCTAAACCTTTACCCTAAAACAGATCTGTATCCTATTCCCAACCCTACCCCTAAACCTTTATCCTAAAACAGATCTGTATCCTATTCCCAACCCTACCCCTAAACCTAAACCCTTACACTAAAACAGATCTGTATCCTATTCCCAACCCTACCCCCTAAACCTTTATCCTAAAACAGATCTGTATCCTATTCCCAACCCTACCCCCTAAACCTAAACCCTTACACTAAAACAGATCTGTATCCTATTCCCAACCCTACCCCCTAAACCAGGCTTGAATCCTCTACCCAACCGCTCCCTCCTCTTCTTATCTGTCCTGTTCGCCTTGTCCTTTGTCTTTAATTTGCGCTTTTGATTGATGCACTTGATTTTCTGATTTTATGTAGGCCTACTTTAATGTCTTGAAATACATCTGCAAAATAAAATGTATTATGATTATTTTATTATTAAGGATGGATCAGTGCAGTTTTGGAGGCTGTTTCACGTCTCTGATCAGAAACTCTCCTCTCTGCCCACCACCCCATTAGTCTCGTAAACCTGACCCTCGACAAAAATATTATTAATATATTGTCCTCCTGGTCTCTGTCTAAAAGAACCAGCCTGTTCAAATGAGCCCAGCCCAGGCCAACAGTATCAGCACTGGACCATTTAAAAGAGCTGATCACAGCCCTGTCCCTAATTATCATCTCCAGCCTGACCAGTATAAAGACCCAGTCCTTCCATCCTCGGTCCCTGGTCTGAATCAAAAAGCTGTCACCTGTCCTGTAATTAGTTTGCTGTGCATGTTGACTTGCCAGGTTTCCTCCAGACGTGATGCTTGGCATTCAGGCTAAAGAGTTCAATCTTGGTTTCATTAGACCAGAGAATCTTGTTTCTCATGGTCTGAGAGCCTTTAGGTGCCTTTTTAGCCAACTTCAAGCGGTCTGTCATGTGCCTTTTAATGAGTGGCTTCTGTCTGGCCACTCTACCATAAAGGCCTGATTGGTAGAGTGCTGGAGAGATGGTTGTCCTTCTTGAAGGTTCTCCCTTCTCCACAGAAGAACACTGGAGCTCTGTCAGAGTGACCTTCAGGTTCTTGGTTACCTCCATGACCAAGGCTCTTCTCCCCCGATTGCACAGTTTGGCTGGGAGGCCAGCTCTAGGAGTCTTGGTGGTTCCCAAACTTCTTCGATTTAAGAATGATGGAGGCCACTGTGTTCTTGGGGACCTTCAATGCTGCACACATTTTTGGTACCCTTCCCCAGATCTGTGCCTCAACAGGGAAACAGGATGCACCTGAGCTCAATTTTGAATCTCTTAGCAAAGGGTCTGAATAGTTACAGTTATAGTCAGAGGTTTACATACACTTAGTACGCAAGTATAAACACCGTGGGACCACGCAGCCATCATACTGCTCAGGAAGGAGATGCGTTCTGTCTCCTAGAGATGAATGTACTTTGGTGCGAAAAGTGCAAATCAATCCCAGAACAACAGCAAAGGACCTTGTGAAGATGCTGTAGGAAACAGGTACAAAAGTGTCTATATCCACAGTAAAACGAGTCCTATATCGTCATAACCTGAAAGGCCGCTCAGCAAGGAAGAAGCCACTGCTCCAAAACCGCCAGAAAATAACAGACTACCGTTTGCAACTGCACATGGGGACAAAGATTGTACTTTTTTGGAGAAATGTCCTCTGGTCTAATGAAATAAAAATAGAACTGTTTGGCAATAATGACCATCGTTATGTTTGGAGGAAAAAGGCTTGCAAGCCGAAGAACACCATCCCAACCGTGAAGCACGGTGGTGGCATCATATTGTGGGGGTGCTTTTACTGCAGGAGGGACTGGTGCACTTCACAAAATAGATGGCATCATGAGGAAAGGAAAATTATGTGGATATATTGAAGCAACATCTCAAGACATCAGTTAAGTTAAAGCTTGGTCGCAAATGGGTCTTCCAAATGGACAATGACCCCAAACATACTTCCAAAGTTGTGTCAAAATGGCTTAAGGACAACAAAGTCAAGGTATTGGAGTAGCCATCACAAAGACTTCATTCCCATAGAAAATGTGTGGGCAGAACTAAAAAAGCGTGTGCAAGCAAGGAGGCCTACAAATCTGACTCAGTTACACCAGCTCTGTCCAGAGGAATGGGCCAAAATTCACCCAACTTATTGTGGGAAGCTTGTGGAAGGCTACCCACAACATTTGACCCAAGTTTTAAAAAATTAATGACAATGCTACCCAATACTAATTGAGTGTATGTAAACTTCTGACCCACTGGGAATCAAATCAAATCAAATGTTATTTGTCACATACACATGGTTAGCAGATGTTAATGCGAGTGTAGCAAATTGCTTGTGCTTGTAGTTCCGACCATGCGGTAATATCTAACAAGTAATCTAACCTAACAATTTCACAACAACTACCTTATACACACACACAAGTGTGAAGGAATGAATAAGAATATGTACATAAAAATATATGAATGAGCGATGCCCGAAAGGCATAGGCAAGATGCAGTAGATGGTATAGAGTACAATATATACAGTGGGGCAAAAAAGTATTTAGTCAGCCACCAATTGTGCAAGTTTTCCAAATTAAAAAGATTAATAGGACAGACAAAATATGACAGACAAAATGAGAGAGAAAAAAATCCAGAAAATCACATTGTAGGATTTTTAATAAATTAATTTGCAAATTATGGTGGAAAATAAGTATTTGGTCACCTACAAACAAGCAAGATTTCTGGCTCTCACAGACCTGTAACTTCTTCTTTAAGAGGCTGCTCTGTCCTCCACTCGTTACCTGTATTAATGGCACCTGTTTGAACTTATCAGTATAAAAGACACCTGTCCACAACCTCAAACAGTCACACTCCAAACTCCACTATGGCCAAGACCAAAGAGCTGTCAAAGGACACCAGAAACAAAATTGTAGACCTGCACCAGGCTGGGAAGACTGAATCTGCAATAGGTAAAAAGCTTGGTTTGAAGAAATCAACTGTGGGAGCAATTATTAGGAAATGGAAGAGATACAAGACCACTGATAATCTCCCTCGATCTGGGGCTCCACGCAAGATCTCACCCCGTGGGGTCAAAATGATCCCAGAACCACACGGGAATGACCTGCAGAGAGCTGGGACCAAAGTAACAAAGCCTACCATCAGTAACACACTACGCCGCCAGGGACTCAAATCCTGCAGTGCAAGACGTGTCCCCCTGTTTAAGCCAGTACATGTCCAGGCCTGTCTGAAGTTTGCTTGAGAGCATTTGGATGATCCAGAAGAAGATTGGGAGAATGTCATATGGTCAGATGAAACTAAAATATAACTTTTTGGTAAAAACTCAACTCGTCGTGTTTGGAGGACAAAGAATGCTGAGTTGCATCCAAAGAACACCATACCTACTGTGAAGCATGGGGATGGAAACATCATGCTTTGGGGCTGTTTTACTGCAAAGGGACCTGGACGACTGATCCGTGTAAAGGAAAGAATGAATGGGGCCATGTATCATGAGATTTTGAGTGAAAACCTCCTTCCATCAGCAAGGGCATTGAAGATGAAACGTGACTGGGTCATTCAGCATGACAATGATCCCAAACACACCACCCGGGCAACAAAGGAGTGGCTTCGTAAGAAGCATTTCAAGGTCCTGGAGTGGCCTCGCCAGTCTCCAGATCTCAACCCCATAGAAAATCTTTGGAGGGAGTTGAAAGTCTGTGTTGCCCAGCAACAGCCCCAAAACATCACTTTTCTAGAGGAGATCTGCATGGAGGAATGGGCCAAAATACCAGCAACAGTGTGTGAAAATCTTGTGAAGACTTACAGAAATAGTTTGACCTCTGTCATTGTCAACAAAGGGTATTTAACAAAGTATTGAGATAAACTTTTGTTATTGATCAAATACTTATCTTCCACCATAATTTGCAAATAAATTCATTTGAAATCCTACAATGTGATTTTCTGGATTTTATTTTCTCATTTCGTCTGTCATAGTTGAAGTGTACCTATGATGACAATTACAGGCCTCTCTCATCTTTTTAAGTGGGAGAACTTGCACAATTGGTGGCTGACTAAATACGTTTTGCCCCACTGTACAGTACATATGAGATGAGTAATGTAGGGTATGTAAACATTATATAAAGTGGCATTGTTTAAAGTGGCTAGTTATACATTTATTACATACATTTTTTATTTTTAGTGTGGCTAGAGATAAGTCAGTATGTTGGCAGCAGCCACTCAATGTTAGTGATTACTGTTTAACAGTCTGACAGCCTTGAGATAGAAGCTGTTTTTCAGTCTCTCGGTCCCCGCTTTGATGCACCTGTACTGACCTCACCTTCTGGATGATAGCGGGGTGAACAGGCAGTGGCTCGGGTGGTTGTTGTCCTTGATTATCTTTTTGGCCTTCCTGTGACATCGGGTGGTGTAGGTGTCCTGGAGGGCAGGTAGTTTGCCCCCGGTGATGCGTTGTGCAGACCTCACTACCCTCTGGAGAGCCTTATGGCTATGGGTGGAGCAGTTGCCGTACCAGGCGGTGATACAGCCCGACAGGAGGCTCTCGATTGTGCATCTATAAAAGTTTGTGAGTGTTTTTGTTGACAAGCCAAATTTCTTCAGCCTCCTGAGGTTGAAGAGGCGCTGCTGCGCCTTCTTCACCACGCTGTCTGTGTGGGTGGACCATTTCAGTTTGTCCGTGATGTGTACGCCGAGGAACTTTAAACTTTCAACCTTCTCCACTACTGTCCCGTCGATGTGGATAGGGGTCTGCGCCCTCTGCTGTTTCCTGAGGTCCACGATCATCTCCTTTGTTTTGTTGACATTGAGTGTGAGGTTATTTTCCTGACACCACACTCCGAGGGCCCTCACCTCCTCCCTGTAGGCCGTCTCGTCGTTGTTGGTAATCAAGCCCACCACTGTAGTGTCATCAGCAAACTTGATGATTGAGTTGGAGGCGTGCATGGCCACATAGTCATGGGTGAATAGGGGGTACAGGAGAGGGCTGAGAATGCACCCTTGTGGGGCCCCAGTGTTGAGGATCAGCGGGGTGGAGATGTTGTTACCTACCCTCACCACCTGGGGGTGGCCCGTCAGGAAGTCCAGGACCCAGTTGCACAGGGCGGGGTCGAGACCCAGGGTCTTGAGCTTAATGACGAGTTTGGAGGGTACTATGGTGTTAAATGCTGAGCTGTAGTCGATGAACAGCATTCCTACATAGGTGTTCCTCTTGTCCATATGGGTTAGGGCAGTGTGCAGTGTGATTGCGATTGCGTCGTCTGTGGACCTATTGGGGCCGTCAGCAAATTGGAGTGGGTCTAGGGTGTCAGGTAGGGTGGAGGTGATATGGTCCTTGACTAGTCTCTCAAAGCACTTCATGATGACGGAAGTGAGTGCTACGGGACGATAGTCATTTAGCTCAGTTACCTTCGCCTTCTTGGGAACAGGAACAATGGTGGCCCTCCGTCTACCCCTTCTGTGGCGCCGTTGTTTTGGGTCGCCGGCTGGGATCCGATCCATTGTCCTGGGTGGTGGACCAAATAGAGGATCCGCTTCGAGAAAATCATATTCCTGTTCGTAATGTTGGTGAGTTGACAATGCTCTTATATCCAATAGTTCCTCTCGACTGTATGAAATAAAACCTAATATTTCCTGGGGTAACAATGTAAGCAATAACACATAAACAACCAAAATACTGCAGTTTTTGTTAGTTTCCTAGGAACGCGAAGCGAGGCGGCCATCTCTGTCGGCACCGGCCATCTCCGCCGGCCATGTAATGAAAGAAATAAAAGCTGAAATAAATCATTCTCTCTACTATTATTCTGACATTTCACATTCTTAAAATAAAATAAAGTGGTGATCCTAACTGACCTAAAACAGGGACTTTTTATTAGGACTAAATGTCAGGAATTGTGAAAAACTGAGTTTAAATGTATTTTGCTAAGGTGTATGTAAACTTCCGACTTCAACTGTATGTAGTGATGATACTATTGACATATGTAGTGATGATACTATTGACATTTGTAGTGATGATACTATTGACATATGTAGTGATGATACTATTGACATATGTAGTGATGATACTATTGACATTTGTAGTGATGATACTATTGATATATGTAGTGATGATACTATTGATATATGTAGTGATGATACTATTGATATATGTAATGATGATACTATTGATATATGTAATGATACTATTGATATATGTAGTGATGATACTATTGATATATGTAGTGATGATACTATTGATATATGTAGTGATGATACTATTGATATATGTAGTGATGATACTATTGATATATGTACTGTAGTGTGCCTTTTTACAGTAGCACTCGTGACTTTCTGTCTTTACAAATGTTACTCTAGCATCACTTGAAATGGAATAAGATGGGAATATCTGTTCCCTATAGAGTCTCGTGCTCACAACATTCAACCATATTATACAAATAGCAAAGAAATAGAGAGAAACCCAGAGAGAGAGAATATTAAATGACCCATTTCTCTGTCCTCTGTGCTGGCTGGAGAATGTGGAGAGCCCTCCTGAGACCTATCCACCTGAGCATATACCTGTGTAGCCGAGAGAAGAGGGGGACCAGCCAAGCAGAGCAGATTTTACATGTACAGGGCAGAAAAGAATAGTAAGCACCTGAGTGCCTACCTGCAAATGGCTATAATGAGAGGGGATATGCCATTTAGCAGAGGAGAGGAGAGAGGCAGAGGGGAGATGAGATGAGATGAGAGGAGAGCGACTTACAGTCATGTGTGCATACATTCTAGAGGAGAGGGTGGTCCCGGGGAGAGAACCCACTAGAGAGGCAGAGGCGTTACAAGCGCCATGCTCTAGAGGAACTGAGCTGAGTGCCTACCTGCGTGCCTACCTGCAAATGGCTAGGAGAGTGAGGAGAGGAGAGGGGAGTGGAGGAGAGCAGTGCGAGCAGAGGAGAGGAGAGAGGCAGAGGGGAGATGAGATGAGATGAGATGAGATGAGAGGAGAGGAGAGGAGAGGAGAGGAGAGGAGAGGAGAGGAGAGGAGAGGAGAGGAGAGGAGAGGAGAGGAGAGGAGAGGAGAGGAGAGGAGAGGAGAGGAGAAGAGAGAGTGGAGCAGAACCAGAGGAAGTCTATCTACTTGATAGGAAGGAGGGTGTGTGATCATTGTGATGTCATGCCAGGTGTTCAGCTCGGATCCTTCACCACCCTGACAGGAGACTCCCTGCCACTCCTACTTCACCACGCCGGCGCTGCCGACTGCCGACTGCCTGCCCTCCTCCTTCACCACGCCGGCGCTGCCAACTGCCTGCCCTCCTCCGCCTCCACACACACACAACATGGTGTTCACAGGTAACCTCTCACCCCCACCACCTACCTGAGAATGGCTAAGAGGAGAGGAGAGGGTATGGGAGGAGAGCAGAGGAGAGGAGGGCAGTGTGAGCAGAGGAGAAGAGAGGAGAGAGAAGGAGAAGAGAGGGGAGAGAAGGAGAGGGGAGGAGAGAAGAGCAGAACTGAGGAGCTCTATCTACTTGATCCTGTCCAGGTAGGAAGGAGGTTGTGTGATCATTGTGATGTCATGCCAGGCATTCAGCTCTGACTCCTTCACCACGCCTACGCTGCTGACTGCCTGCCCTCCTCCACCTCCACACACAACATGGTGTCTGCAGGTAGCCTCTCACACCCACCGCGAACCCATAATCTCTGAGTCCTAACCTCTGATAACCGCTTAGATTGGATTGAAACACACTTGTCTCTCTAAACCATTTCCAGACTTCTAACAGTGGTGTTCGGTCATGTTCTCTGTGCTTTGCAATCTGGGCTGCAGAGTGACAAAAATGTATTAACTTACACCCTCACACTGGCACGCTCATGCACACACACACTGGCACGCTCATGCGCACACACACTGGCACGCTCATGCGCACACACACATGCAGGCACGTGCACACACACGACAGCTGAGGATGACGATTTTGGCCTGCATCTGAACAGTAATGCTTGCACAGTTTATTATAAGATTCAGTCAGCATTCTGCTTAACAGACTGCTACCATTGAACACACTGAATCATCCATACAGACAGTGATGTGAATGGTGTATTCTCTTTTCTATTGGAATTTTTGGAAGCAGTGGAAGCTATTTTTTTACAGGCCTATAATATATCCATCCTGTCTGAGTGTTTCAATCCAATCTAATGTGAGCCAAAGTACATCAGGCAGGGAAGGAGAAATTCCATAGACAAGTAGTCGTTTGTTTAAATGCATTTTAATTATGTAAATGTGTTTAATCAGCTCATTGTCCCTGCTGTGTCTGTCTGTAGATAATTATTACTGTAGTATGTAGTGTAATTAGACTTCACCAGAAGAACACAACACCTGCTGATTGAGATTAAATGTTCTGTCCATTGTCATTGAAAATGAACCCACACTGTGCGGAATGTAATTAACTCAATCAACACTACAGCTTCTACAATAAAGAATGGAAACCAAGCACAATTCTATTGGTATCACTCAATGCAGTTTCTTTCAGAAACAGGTGTACCCGTGGACACTTATATACTTACATGGATACAACAAAAAGCCATGTCTAAACTGATTTCAGGTCTCTCTCCCTCACTCCCCCTCTGATGATGATGGTGGTGATAAGTATGATGATGAAGGTTTCCTCCCCAGCTCAGAAGATGCTGTCTGACCGTATATCTCAGACCAGAGTCCTCCAGACCTGCAGCGTCCCGCAACCCAACATGGTTAACGGAGCAAACACACTGCAAAGTACACACACGATGGAGTCTGATTGGCGTAGCAGTCGGGCGTGGCCAGCCTCAGCCCGGTCAATTCCTGACCGTCTGCACAGCGCGATATCAACCCAGAGCATATCGGACTGCTTTTTCTCAACCACATCTCCAGATTCCTACCGCAAGCTCTGAAACTTTACTCCGGATCATCGCAGCTAGCTAGCTGGCTAACGTCTCTGTCCCGAAGCAAGCACCAGTTAACCTGCAGCTGTCCTCTAGGCCCACCTCCCGGCTAGCTGAAGAGATCCACCAGGCAATTCCTGGGCTTCAATACCTCTTTTGCCAATTGGCCTGGACCCTTTGCTGCCGACACGGAGCCCCGCCGATCCATCACGACTGTTCTGCCGACGTAACCGTCCGAGGGGGTTTCAACAGGCTTTTCTGGTGCGACGTCCCTCTGAGGCCCATCTGCTAGCCCCGGCCCACTAGCTGTCTGAATCTCTGTGTCTCCAGCTCGCCTAGCTACTCACTGGACCCTATGATCACTCGGCTACACATGCCTCTCCCTAATGTCAATATGTCTTGTCTATTGCTGTTTTGGTTAGTGATTTTTGTCTTATTTCACTTTAGAGCCTCCAGCTCTGCTCAATATGCCTTAGCTAGCCCTTTTGTTCCACCCCCCACACATGCGGTGACCTCACCTGGCTTAAATGATGCTTAAATGATGCCTCTAGAGACAAAACCTCTCTCATCGTCACTCAATGCCTAGGTTTACCTCCACTGTACTCCACCTACCATACCCTTGTTTGTACATTATGCCTTGAATCTATTCTTCCTAGCCCAGAATTCTGCTCCTTTTACTCTCTTTCGAATGCACTAGACAACCAGTTCTTATAGCCTTTAGCCGTACCCTTATCCTACTCCTCCGGTAGGATCACTCCTCTGGTGATGTAGAGATTAACCTAGGCCCGGCAGCCCCCAGCATCACTCCCATTCCCCAGGCGCTCTCATTATTTACTTTAACATTAGAAGCCTCCTCCCTAAGTTTGTTTTATTCACTGCTTAAGCACACTCAGCCAACCCTGATGTCCTAGCCGTGTCTGAATCCTGGCTTAGGAAGGCCACCAAAAATCCAGAAATGTCCATCCCCAACTATAACATTTTCCGACAAGATAGAACTGCCACAGGGGGCGGAGTTGCAATCTACTGCAGAGATAGCCTGCAGAGTTCTGTCATACTATCCGGGTCTGTGCCCAAACAATTCAAGCTTATACTTTTAAAAATTCACCTTTCTACTAACAAGTCCCTCACCGTTGCCACTTGTTATAGACTCCCTTCAGCCCCCAGCTGTGCCCTTGACACCATATGTGAATTGATCGCCCCCATCTATCTTCAGAGTTCGTACTGTTAGGTGACCTAAACTGGGACATGCTTAACACCCCGACCGTCCTACAATCTAAGCTAGATGCCCTCAATCTCACACAAATTATCAAGGAACCTACCAGGTACAACCCTAAATCTATAACCATGGGCACCCCTCTTAGATATCATCTTGACCAACTTGCCCTCTAACTACGCCTCTGTTGTCTTCAACCAGGACCTCAGCAATCACTGCCTCATTGCCTGTGTGCGTAATGGTTCTGCGGTCAAACGACCACCCCTCATCACTGTCAAACACTCCCTAAAACACTTCAGCGAGCAGGCCTTTCTAATCGACCTGGCCCGGGTATCCTGTAAGGATATTGACCTCATCCCGTCGGTAGAGGATGCCTGGTTGCTCTTCAAAAGTGCTTTCCTCACCATCTTAAATAGCCCCCAACACTCTACTCAGCAAACTGGATGTAGTCTATCACAGTGCCATCCGTTTTGTCACCAAAGCCCCATATACTACCCACCACTGTGGCCTGTATGCTCTCATTGTCTGTTCCTCACTTACATATTCGTTGCCAAACCCACTGGCCCCAGGTCATCTGTAAGTCTTTGCTAGGTAAAGCCCAGCCTTATCTCAGCTCACTGGTCACCATAGCAACACCCACCCATAACACGCACTCCAGCAGGTATATTGCACTGGTCAGCCCCAAAGCCAACACTTACGCCTTTCCTCCCAGTTCTCTGCTGCCAATGACTGGAACGAATTGCAAAAATCCCTTAAACTGGAGGCTTATATCTCCCTCCTTTAAGCATCAGCTGTCAGAGCAGCTTACCGATCACTGTACCTGTACACAGCCAATATGTAAATAGCACACCCAACTACCTCATCCCCATATTATTACTTACCCTCTTGCACCACAGTATCTCTACTTGCACATCATCATCTGCACATCTATCACTCCAGTGTTAATGCTAAATCTAATTATTTAGCCTCTTTGGCCTATTTATTGCCTACCTCCCTACTCTTCTACATTTATACACACTATACATAGATTTTTTTATTATCTTTCTATTGATTTTGACTGTACTTTTGTTTACGTGTAATTCTGTGTTGTTGTTTTTGTTGCACTGCTTTGCTTTGTCTTGGCCAGGTCACAGTTGTAAATGAGAACTTGTTCTCAACTGGCTTACCTGGTTAAATAAAGGTGAAATTTAAAAAAGTAAAAAACACACACACACACATACACACACACACACATACACACACACACATACATACACACACACACACATACACACACACACACATACACACACACACACACACACACACACAGAGCACAACATTAATACATCTACTCCCCTCTAGTGGCTTTAGCTGGTATCACGTTTTTTTCTTCTGTTTCTCTTAATATCTTTAGGTTCCTTGTCTGTATACGTTTCCAGAGCAAGAAGATCACCCAGATAACCCTAACTACTGACCACTAGAATTTGAGTTCTGGTGTGACCTCATTCCTTTACTGGATCAATTTATGATTCCATGTCTAGGCAGTTGTAAAAACGAATGATAGTAATATACTCCCATGCCTTTGTCATGATCCATTTATCTGAAATGTAATATATGAAACTTAATGATTATGTGCAGTACCAGTCAAAGGTTTGGACACTCCTACTCATTTGATTTATTTAGACTATTTTCTACATTGCAGAATAATAGTGATGACATCAAAACTATGAAATAACACATATGGAATCATGTAGTAACGAAAAAAGTCTTAAAGAATCAAAAATATATATTATATTTGAGATTCTTCAAAGTGGCCACCCTTTGCCTTGATGACATCTTTGCACACTCTTGGCATTCTCTCAACCAGCTTCATGAGGAATGCTGGAAAAGCTTCTACATCTTCATTGCTTGCTGTTTGGAGTTTTAGGCTTGGTTTCTGTACAGCAGGGCTTTATACGTCAATTTGATTGATTGACAGAGTTCCCACATAAGCTGAGCACTTGTTGGCCGCTTTTCCTTCACTCTTCAGTCCAACTTATCCCAAACCATCTCAACTGGGTTGAGGTCAGGTGATTGTGGAGGCCAGGTCATCTGATGCAGCACTCCATCACTCTCCTTCTTGGTCAAATAGCCCTTACACAGCCGGGAGGTGTGTTTTGGGTCATTGTCCTTGTTGAAAAACAAATGATAGTCCCACTAAGCTCAAACCAGATAGGATGGCGTATCGCTGCAGAAAGCTGTGGTAGCCATGCTGGTTAAGTATGCCTTGAATAGAATTGTATGCCTTGAACAGTACTTTTGACTGGTACTGTAGGTGAACACCTAATTTATTGGCAGATTTGTGTTTTCGAGTCAGATATACAGTATCTTCAAACCCAGAGAGAGAGAAGACTATATACAGACATTCGCAGACATTTTGATTTGTAATTCATCAAAACCCACTGTCCCAGTTTTATGTGTCATTTTCCATATTTATTGATTTGTTAATGTGTTTTCCATTAATAAATACATTGAAACCAACAGTGAGGAGAGGAGCTGATGTAGGTGATGATAGATAAGCACCTGTCTCCCTGTAGCTTACTGGAGACATTATACTGCAGCATACATTGCCTTGCAAAAGTATTCAACCACTTGGCGTTTTTCCTATTTTGTTGCATTACAACCTGTAATTTAAATGGATTTTGATTTTGATTTCATGTAATGGACATGCATAAAATAGCTTGTTTCACAAAAATAAAACAATGGAAAAGTGGTGCGTGCATATGTATTCACCCTCTTTGTTATGAAGCAAATAAGATCTGGTGCAACCAATTACCTTCAGAAGTTACATAATTAGTTAAATAAAGTCCACCTGTGTGCAAGCTAAGTGTCACATGAGCTGTCACATGATCTCAGTATACATACACCTGTTCTGAAAGGCCCCAGAGTCTGCAACACCACTAAGCAAGGGGCACCACCAAGCAAGCGGCACCATGAAGACCAAGGAGCTCTCCAAACAGGTCAGGGACAAAGTTGTGAAGAAGTACAGTTCAGGGTTGGGTTATAAAAAAATATCAGAAACTTTGAACATCCTGCGGAGCACCATTTAAATCCATTATTAAAAAATGGAATGAATATGGCACCACAACAAACCTGCCAAGAGGCCCGCCCACCAAGACTCATGGACCAGGCAAGGAGGGCATTAATCAGAGGCAACAAAGCGACCAAAGATAACCCTAAAGGAGCTGCAAAGCTCCACAGCGGAGATTGGAGTATCTGTCCATAGAACCACTTTAAGCCATACACTCCACAAAGCTGGGCTTTATGGAAAAGTTGCCCGAAAAATATAAGCAAACATTTTTGGTGTTTGCCAAAAGGCATGTGGGAGACTCCCCAAACATATGGAAGAAGGTACTCTGGTCAGATGAGACTAAAATTGAGCTTTTTGGCCATCAAGGAAAACGCTATAATCATAATATAATAATATATGCAATTTAGGCGCAAAAGCGACTTACAGTCATGTGTGCACCTCCCATCAACCCACTACCCTGGCGTTATCCCATCTCTACCAACTGAGCTAAGAAGGACATGGTCCCATCACCCAGGTGTAAAGCATGGTGGTGGCAGCATCATGTTGTGGGGATGTTTTTCATCGGCAGGGACTGGGAAACTGGTCAGAATTGAAGGAATGATGGATGGTGCTAAATACAGGGATATTTTTGAGGCAAACCTGTTTGTCTTCCAGAGATTTGAGACTGGGACGGAGGTTCACCTTCCAGGAGGACAAAGATTCGAGTGGTTTAAGGGGAAACATTTAAATGTCTTGGAATGGTCCAGACCTCAATCCAATTGAGAATATGTGGTATGACTTAAAGATTGCTGTACACCAGCGGAACCCATCCAACTTGAAGAAGCTGGAGCAGTTTTGACTTGAAGAATGGGCAGAAATCCCAGTGGCTAGATGTGCCAAGCTTATAGAGACATATCCCAAGAGACTTACAGCTGTAATCGCTGCAAAAGGTGGCTCTACAAACTATTGACATGGGGGGGTGAATCGTTATGCACTCAAGTTTTTTTCCTTATTTCTTGTTTGTTTCACAATAAAATATATTTTGCATCTTCAAAGTGGTAGGCATGTTGTGTAAATCAAATGATACAACCCCCCCCCAAAAAAAATATATTTAAATTCCAGGTTGTAAGGCAACAAAATAGGAAAAATGTCAAGGGGGTGAATACTTCGCAAGCCACTGTAAGTGTACAGTTGGACTCAAAAGCAAGCCACTGTACGTGTACAGTTGGACTCAAAAGCAAGCCACTGTAAGTGTACAGTTGGACTCAAAAGCAAGCCACTGTACAGTTGTACAGTTGTGTACAGTTGGACTCAAAAGCAAGCCACTGTAACAGTGTAAGTGTACAGTTGGTTGGACTCAAAAGCAAGCCACTGTAAGTGTACAGTTGGACTCAAAAAGTGTACAGTTGGACTCAAAAGCAAGCCACTGTAAGTGTACAGTTGGACTCAAAAGCAAGCCACTGTAACAGTACAGTTGGACTCAAAAGCAAGCCACTGTAAGTGTACAGTTGGACTCAAAAGCAAGCCACTGTAACAGTACAGTTGGACTCAAAAGCAAGCCACTGTAAGTGTACAGTTGGACTCAAAAGCAAGCCACTGACTGTAAACTCAAAAGCAAGCCACTGTAAGTGTACAGTTGGACTCAAAAGCAAGCCACTGTAAGTGTACAGTTGGACTCAAAAGCAAGCCACTGTAAGTGTACAGTTGGACTCAAAAGCAAGCCAGAAGTGCTTGTCATTGTCTTGATACATCAAAAATAAGTAATATATGATTTAATTACAATTATTTCTCTGAGATGCAATTAATGAATATGGATTTTGCAGTCATGTATGCATTTATTTGAATGATTTGTTGATTGATTTATTAAGCAGATGGTATTTCTGAGAGCCCAGGAAGAGGGAGCTGTGTTCAGACAAATACACCCTGTACTGTATAATTGTGCCATTTTTCATATTCACTGATGTCTTGATGTGTTTCTGTGAATAAATACATAAACATCCAGCCCTCTTGTCAACATGTACATACTGTCAGAGACTATCCAGTCTGTCAGATGATGGAGCCCGTGAGGCACTACAGACACCAAGGGTCCTTACGTAATGAGCTCTACGTGTTAATGTACGGCCTGTGGTTTATATGGCTCCAGTGAGAGGGAGGCTGTGTGTGACTGAAGCCTCAGCTACATGTAGTTGCATCTCTGTGCCATGTCTGTCACTTCTACTGTTGACTGTCCCCTTCAATCACTAAGTAAAAACACCATTGGTGTGAATGAAGTGAAGGTTGTTTGAGCAGCAGATAGTACATGAAGTGGTTTTATTCATTATAAAAGCCATCATCAAGCATAAACAGTAGAACTGTACAAACACAGAGGATACATACATTAGTTGACATACTGTACATGGTGGTTAAAGGCATGACAACAACCTTCATTCATTTACATTTCATGTCTGGAAAATTGCACCACAAATGAAGATGAAAAGAAAGTCATGTAAAAGACAGTGTACCAGTCTCAATGCTTTCCAGTAACAAACATTAAGACAATCATTTTAGCATTCAGTGTTATACCAGTCGACATTAGAGAACCACAAAAGGACCATGAGAGAACATTCTAGGCTGCATTAAATGCTCTTTAGCTGCCATTGCACAATATGTCACTGTCTTCTGACCTGCTCTACAGCATGGTGGAGGGAACTACAGGAAGACAAAACCATTAGTGTCATCTTAGCAAACCATTTGTCCACTCTAGTGTTTGTGTGGTTTACGAAAACAGCTTCAACAACAGATACGGTAACTGCACAGCAGCCGAGATAAAAAAAGAGAGAGAGATGAGGACAGACAGACTACTGGTTCATCCCACATCAGAAAGACAGGACACACAGAGACCAACTGAGACAGACATCTTCAAACTAAAGTACAACTCAGTCGTACAAAACAAGCAATTAAAAGTAACCATTACTTGAAATATGAAGTTTATGATTATTAGTTTGAATTAGCATTAGATTATAATGTGTCAAACTGAATCTACAGTTGAAGTCGGAAGTTTACATACACCTTAGCCAAATACATTTAAACTCCGTTTTTCACAATTCCTGACATTTAATTCCAGTAAAATTTCCCTGTCTTAGGTCAGTTAGGATCACCACTTTATTTTATGAATGTGAAATGTCAGAATAATAGTAGAGAGAATGATTTATTTCAGCCTTTATTTCTTTCATCACATTCCCAGTGGGTCAGAAGTTTACATACACTCAATTAGTATTTGGTAGCATCGCCTTTAAATGGTTTAACTTGGGTCAAACATTGTGGGTAGCCTTCCACAAGCTTCCCACAACAAGTTGGGTGAATTTTGGCCCATTCCTCCTGACAGAGTTGGTGTAACTGAGTCAGGTTTATAGGCCTCCTTGCTCGCATACGCTTTTTCAGTTCTGCCCACAAATGTTTTATAGGGTTGAGGTCAGGGCTTTACGATGGCCACTCCAAGACCTTGACTTTGTTGTCCTTAATCCATTTTGCCACAACTTTGGAAGAATGCTTGGGGTCATTGTACATTTGGAAGACCCATTTGCGACCAAGCTTTAACTGATGTCTTGAGATGTTGCTTCAATATATCCACATCATTTTCCTACCTCATGATGCCATCTATTTTGTGAAGAGCACCAGTACCTCCTGCAGCAAAGCAGCCCCACAACATGATTCTGCCATCCCGTGCTTCACGGTTGGGCTGGTGTTCTTCGGCTTGCAAGCCTCCCCCTTTTTCCTCCAAACATAACAATTGTCATTATTGGCAAACAGTTCTATTTTTGTTTCATCAAACCAGAGGACATTTCTCCAAAACGTACGATCTTTGGCCTCATGTGCAGTTTTTAATGGCGGTTTTGGAGCAGTTGCTTCTTCCTTGCTGAGCAGCCTTTCAGGTTATGTCGATATAGGACTCGTTTTACTGTGGATATAGATACTTTTGTACCCGTTTCCTCCAGCATCTTCACAAGGTCCTTTGCTGGGATTGATTTGCACTTTTCGCACCAAAGTACGTTCATCTCCAGGAGACAGAACGCGTCTCCTTCCTGAGCGGTATGACGGCTGCGCGGTCCCACGATGTTTATACTTGTGTACTATTGTTTGTACAGAGGAAAGTGGTACCTTCAGGCATTTGGAAATTGCTCCCAAGGGTGAACCAGACTTGTGGAGGTCTACAATTGTTTTTCTGAGGTCTTGGCTGATTTCTTTTGATTTTCCCATGATGTCAAGCAGAGGCACTGAGTTTAATGGTAGGCCTTGAAATACATCCACAGGTACACCTCCAATTGAATCAAATTATGTAAATTAGCATATCAGAAGCTTCTAAAGCCATGACGTCATTTTCTGGAATTTTCCAAGCTGTTTAAAGGCACAGTCAACTTAGTGTATGTTAACTTCTGACCCACTGGAATTGTGATACAGTGAAATAATCTGTCTGTAAACAATTGTTGGGAAAATGACTTGTGTCATGCACAAAGTAGATGTCCTAACCGACATGCCAAAACTAGTTTGTTAACAAGAAATTTGTGGAGTGGTTGAAGAACAAGATTTAATGACTCCAACCTAAGTGTATGTAAACTTCCCACTTCAACTGTATGTCCCTAACGGATACGCAGTTTGGTCAAGATGATTCCATAGATTCTCATGCAAAATGTTTATTAGTGAAAAAGTCAAGCATTGTCAGTAGTTCCTAGAGTTAATGTAAGTGGTACCACAGACACATTGTCAGTAGTTCCTAGAGTTAATGTAAGTGGTACCACAGACACATTGTCAGTAGTTCCTAGAGTTAATGTAAGTGGTACCACAGACACATTGTCAGTAGTTCCTAGAGTTAATGTAAGTGGTACCACAGACACATTGTCAGTAGTTCCTAGAGTTAATGTAAGTGGTACCACAGACACATTGTCAGTAGTTCCTAGAGTTAATGTAAGTGGTACTACAGACACATCGTCAGTAGTCTATGACATCACCAGCATCTATAGTACCGTACCTAAAGATGTGAGAGCACAAAAAACATCATTACTTCATCCTCCCACAGGATTGGTCCTTCCAAAATATCATGTATACATTGAAGTCACCGGAGTCAACTGTCTGTATGTACATAAATATCCCATCCTTCAGCAGATTGTAGTTTGGGTCATAATAAAACATTATATTATTCCATAATGTAGTCACTACATATTCATAACCAGCCACAGTCTCCCAGTCTCCGACACATGGACCAACAGCCTGCAAGTACACATACCTAGCCCAAGGTGTGTGTGTGTATCTGTGTGTATCTGTGTTAGTCAACTCCCAGTGCTCTGAGCTGTCTCTCTATCTCATCGTCAGAGATCTGTGTTTTCCGTTTAGGAGAGGCAGAGGGGAGATTGTTCCCTGCTGCTGGGGCTCTCACCATCTGAAACACACACATTACAACAGCTTAACACTGACACTGGGCTTACAACACACACATTACAACAGGTTGACACTGACACTGGGCTTACAACACACACATTACAACAGGTTAACACTGACACTGGGCTTACAACACACACATTACAACAGGTTAACACTGACACTGGGCTTACAACACACACATTACAACAGGTTGACACTGACACTGGGCTTACAACACACACATTACAACAGGTTAACACTGACACTGGGCTTACAACACACACATTACAACAGGTTGACACTGACACTGGGCTTACAACACACACATTACAACAGGTTAACACTGACACTGGGCTTACAACACACACATTACAACAGGTTAACACTGACACTGGGCTTACAACACACACATTACAACAGCTTAACACTGACACTGGGCTTACAACACACACATTACAACAGGTTGACACTGACACTGGGCTTACAACACACACATTACAACAGCTTAACACTGACACTGGGCTTAGAACACACACATTACAACAGGTTGACACTGACACTGGGCTTACAACACACACATTACAACAGGTTAACACTGGCACTGGGCTTACAACACACACATTACAACAGGTTAACACTGACACTGGGCTCACAACACACACATTACAACAGCTTAACAGTGACACTGGGCTTACAACACACACATTACAACAGCTTAATAGTGACACTGGGCTTGACAACACACACATTACAACAGGTTAACACTGACACTGGGCTTACAACACACACATTACAACAGGTTAACACTGACACTGGGCTTACAACACACACATTACAACAGGTTAACACTGACACTGGGCTTACAACACACACATTACAACAGGTTAACACTGACACTGGGCTTACAACACACACATTACAACAGGTTACACTGACACTGGGCTTACAACACACATTACAACAGGTTAACACTGACACTGGGCTTACAACACACACATTACAACAGGTTGACACTGACACTGGGCTTACAACACACACAACAGGTTAACACTGACACTGGGCTTACAACACACACATTACAACAGGTTAACACTGACACTGGGCTTACAACACACACATTACAACAGGTTAACACTGACACTGACACTGGGCTTACAACACACACATTACAACAGGTTAACACTGACACTGGGCTTACAACACACACATTACAACAGGTTAACACTGACACTGGGCTTACAACACACACATTACAACAGGTTAACACTGACACTGGGCTTACAACACACATTACAACAGGTTACACTGACACTGGGCTTACAACACACATTACAACAGGTTAACACTGACACTGGGCTTACAACACACATTACAACAGGTTAACACTGACACTGGGCTTACAACACACACATTACAACAGGTTAACACTGACACTGGGCTTACAACACACACATTACAACAGGACACTTGGGCTTACACTGGTTGACACTGACACTGGGCTTACAACACACACATTACAACAGGTTAACACTGACACTGGGCTTACAACACACACATTACAACAGGTTGACACTGACACTGGGCTTACAACACACACATTACAACAGGTTAACACTGACACTGGGCTTACAACACACACATTACAACAGGTTAACACTGACACTGGGCTTACAACACACACATTACAACAGGTTGACACTGACACTGGGCTTACAACACACACATTACAACAGGTTAACACTGACACTGGGCTTACAACACACACATTACAACAGGTTAACACTGACACTGGGCTTACAACACACACATTACAACAGGTTAACACTGACACTGGGCTTACAACACACACATTACAACAGGTTGACACTGACACTGGGCTTACAACACACACATTACAACAGGTTAACACTGACACTGGGCTTACAACACACACATTACAACAGGTTGACACTGACACTGGGCTTACAACACACACATTACAACAGGTTAACACTGACACTGGGCTTACAACACACATTACAACAGGTTACAACAGGTTAACACTTACAACAGACACTGGGGCTTACAACACACACATTACAACAGGTTAACACTGACACTGGGCTTACAACACACACATTACAACAGGTTGACACTGACACTGGGCTTACAACACACACATTACAACAGGTTGACACTGACACTGGGCTTACAACACACACATTACAACAGGTTGACACTGGGCTTACAACTTACAACAGGGCTTACAACACACACATTACAACAGGTTGACACTGACACTGGGCTTACAACACACACACATTACAACAGGTTAACACTGACACTGGGCTTACAACACACACATTACAACAGGTTGACACTGACACTGGGCTTACAACACACACATTACAACAGGTTGACACTGACACTGGGCTTACAACACACATTACAACAGGTTGACACTGACACTGACACTGGGCTTACAACACACACATTACAACAGGTTGACACTGACACTGGGCTTACAACACACACATTACAACAGGTTAACACTGACACTGGGCTTACAACACACACATTACAACAGGTTAACACTGAACACAACACACATTACAACAGGTTGACACTGACACTGGGCTTACAACACACACATTACAACAGGTTAACACTGACACTGGGCTTACAACACTTACAACAGGTTGACACTGACAACACACACATTACAACAGGTTGACACTGACACTGGGCTTACAACACACACATTACAACAGGTTGACACTGACACTGGGCTTACAACACACACATTACAACAGGTTAACACTGACACTGGGCTTACAACACACACATTACAACAGGTTGACACTGACACTGGGCTTACAACACACACATTACAACAGGTTAACACTGACACTGGGCTTACAACACACACATTACAACAGGTTGACACTGACACTGGGCTTACAACACACACATTACAACAGGTTAACACTGACACTGGGCTTACAACACACACATTACAACAGCTTAACAGTGACACTGGGCTTACAACACACACATTACAACAGGTTGACACTGACACTGGGCTTACAACACACACATTACAACAGGTTAACACTGACACTGGGCTTACAACACACACATTACAACAGGTTGACACTGACACTGGGCTTACAACACACACATTACAACAGGTTAACACTGACACTGGGCTTACAACACACACATTACAACAGGTTGACACTGACACTGGGCTTACAACACACACATTACAACAGGTTAACACTGACACTGGGCTTACAACACACACATTACAACAGGTTAACACTGACACTGGGCTTACAACACACACATTACAACAGGTTAACACTGACACTGGGCTTACAACACACACATTACAACAGGTTGGGCTTACACACTTACAACAGGTTGACACTGACACTGGCTTACAACACACACATTACAACAGGTTAACACACTGACACTGGGCTTACAACACACACATTACAACAGGTTAACACTGACACTGGGCTTACAACACACACATTACAACAGGTTAACACTGACACTGGGCTTACAACACACACATTACAACAGGTTAACACTGACACTGGGCTTACAACACACACATTACAACAGGTTGACACTGACACTGGGCTTACAACACACATTACAACAGGTTACAACAGGTTAACACTGACACTGGGCTTACAACACACACATTACAACAGGTTGACACTGACACTGGGCTTACAACACACACATTACAACAGGTTAACACTGACACTGGGCTTACAACACACACATTACAACAGGTTGACACTGACACTGGGCTTACAACACACACATTACAACAGGTTAACACTGACACTGGGCTTACACACACACATTACAACAGGTTGACACTGACACTGGGCTTACAACACACACATTACAACAGGTTAACACTGACACTGGGCTTACAACACACACATTACAACAGGTTAACACTGACACTGGGCTTACAACACACACATTACAACAGGTTGACACTGACACTGGGCTTTACAACACACACATTACAACAGGTTAACACTGACACTGGGCTTACAACACACACATTACAACAGGTTGACACTGACACTGGGCTTACAACACACACATTACAACAGGTTAACACTGACACTGGGCTTACAACACACACATTACAACAGGTTGACACTGGGCTTACAACACACATTACAACAGAACACTGACACTGGGCTTACAACACACACATTACAACAGGTTGACACTGACACTGGGCTTACACACACACATTACAACAGGTTAACACTGACACTGGGCTTACAACACACACATTACAACAGGTTGACACTGACACTGGGCTTACAACACACACATTACAACAGGTTAACACTGACACTGGGCTTACAACACACACATTACAACAGGTTGACACTGACACTGGGCTTACAACACACACATTACAACAGGTTAACACTGACACTGGGCTTACAACACACACATTACAACAGGTTAACACTGACACTGGGCTTACAACACACACATTACAACAGGTTAACACTGACACTGGGCTTACAACACACACATTACAACAGGTTGACACTGACACTGGGCTTACAACACACACATTACAACAGGTTAACACTGACACTGGGCTTACAACACACACATTACAACAGGTTAACACTGACACTGGGCTTACAACACACACATTACAACAGGTTAACACTGACACTGGGCTTACAACACACACATTACAACAGGTTGACACTGACACTGGGCTTACAACACACATTACAACAGGTTAACACTGACACTGGGCTTACAACACATTACAACAGGTTGACACTGACACTGGGCTTACAACACACACATTACAACAGGTTAACACTGACACTGGGCTTACAACACACACATTACAACAGGTTAACACTGACACTGGGCTTACAACACACACACATTACAACAGGTTAACACTGACACTGGGCTTACAACACACACATTACAACAGGTTGACACTGACACTGGGCTTACAACACACACATTACAACAGGTTGACACTGACACTGGGCTTACAACACACACATTACAACAGGTTGACACTGACACTGGGCTTACAACACACACATTACAACAGGTTAACACTGACACTGGGCTTACAACACACACATTACAACAGGTTGACACTGACACTGGGCTTACAACACACACATTACAACAGGTTAACACTGACACTGGGCTTACAACACACACATTACAACAGGTTGACACTGACACTGGGCTTACAACACACACATTACAACAGGTTGACACTGACACTGGGCTTACAACACACACATTACAACAGGTTGACACTGACACTGGGCTTACAACACACACATTACAACAGGTTGACACTGACACTGGGCTTACAACACACACATTACAACAGGTTAACACTGACACTGGGCTTACAACACACACATTACAACAGGTTAACACTGACACTGGGCTTACAACACACACATTACAACAGGTTGACACTGACACTGGGCTTACAACACACACATTACAACAGGTTGACACTGACACTGGGCTTACAACAGGTTGACACTGACACTGGGCTTACAACACACACATTACAACAGGTTGACACTGACACTGGGCTTACAACACACACATTACAACAGCTTAACAGTGACACTGGGCTTACAACACACACATTACAAACACACTGACACTGGGCTTACATTACAACAGGTTGACACTGACACTGGGCTTACAACACACACATTACAACAGGTTGACACTGACACTGGGCTTACAACACACACATTACAACAGGTTAACACTGACACTGGGCTTACAACACACACATTACAACAGGTTAACACTGACACTGGGCTTACAACACACACATTACAACAGGTTACACTGACACTGGGCTTACAACACACACATTACAACAGGTTGACACTGACACTGGGCTTACAACAACACACACTTACAACAGCTTAACAGTGACACTGGGCTTACAACACACACATTACAACAGGTTGACACTGACACTGGGCTTACAACACACACATTACAACAGGTTAACACTGACACTGGGACACTACAACAACACACATTACAACAGGTTAACACTGACACTGGGCTTACAACACACACATTACAACAGGTTGACACTGACACTGGGCTTACAACACACACATTACAACAGGTTGACACTGACACTGGGCTTACAACACACACATTACAACAGGTTGACAGTGACACTGGGCTTACAACACACACATTACAACAGGTTGACACTGACACTGGGCTTACAACACACACATTACAACAGGTTAACACTGACACTGGGCTTACAACACACACACATTACAACAGGTTAACACTGACACTGGGCTTACAACACACACATTACAACAGGTTGACACTGACACTGGGCTTACAACACACACATTACAACAGGTTAACACTGACACTGGGCTTACAACACACACATTACAACAGCTTAACAGTGACACTGGGCTTACAACACACACACTGACATTACAACAGGTTAACACTGACACTGGGCTTACAACACACACACACTTACAACAGGTTGACACTGACACTGGGCTTACAACACACACATTACAACAGGTTAACACTGACACTGGGCTTACAACACACACATTACAACAGGTTAACAGTGACACTTACAACAGGTTGACACTGACACTGGGCTTACAACACACACATTACAACAGGTTAACAGTGACACTGGGCTTACAACACACACATTACAACAGGTTGACACACAACACACACATTACAACAGACACACTGGGCTTACAACACACACATTACAACAGGTTGACACTGACACTGGGCTTACAACACACACATTACAACAGGTTAACACTGACACTGGGCTTACAACACACACATTACAACAGGTTAACACTGACACTGGGCTTACAACACACACATTACAACAGTTTAACTTAACACTGACACTGGGCTTACAACACACACATTACAACAGGTTGACACTGACACTGGGCTTACAACACACACATTAACAACACTGGGCTTACACACACACATTACAACAGGTTGACACTGACACTGGGCACACACATTACAACAGGTTAACACTGACACTGGGCTTACAACACACACATTACAACAGGTTGACACTGACACTGGGCTTACAACACACACATTACAACAGGTTAACAGTGACACTGGGCTTACAACACACACATTACAACAGGTTAACACTGACACTGGGCTTACAACACACACATTACAACAGGTGACACTGGGCTTACAACACACATTACAACAGGTTGACACTGACACTGGGCTTACAACACACACATTACAACAGCTTAACAGTGACACTGGGCTTACAACACACACATTACAACAGGTTGACACTGACACTGGGCTTACAACACACACAACAGGTTACAACAGGTTAACACTGACACTGGGCTTACAACACACACATTACAACAGGTTAACACTGACACTGGGCTTACAACACACACATTACAACAGGTTACAACAGGTTAACAGTGACACTGGGCTTACAACACACACATTACAACAGGTTGACACTGACACTGGGCTTACAACACACACATTACAACAGGTTAACACTGACACTGGGCTTACAACACACACATTACAACAGGTTGACACTGACACTGGGCTTACAACACACACAACAGGTTACAACAGGTTGACACTGACACTGGGCTTACAACACACACATTACAACAGGTTAACACTGACACTGGGCTTACAACACACTGACATTACAACAGCACATTAACAGTGACACTGGGCTTACAACACACACATTACAACAGGTTGACACTGACACTGGGCTTACAACACACACATTACAACAGCTTACAGTGACACTGGGCACAACACACACATTACAACAGGTTGACACTGACACTGGGCTTACAACACACACAACAGGTTACAACAGGTTGACACTGACACTGGGCTTACAACACACACATTACAACAGGTTAACACACTGTGACACTGGTTGTTTGACAACACACACATTACAACAGGTTGACACTGACACTGGGCTTACAACACACACATTACAACAGGTTGACACTGACACTGGGCTTACAACACACACATTACAACAGGTTGACACTGACACTGGGCTTACAACACACACATTACAACAGGTTAACACTGACACTGGTTAACACTGACACTGGGCACAACACACACATTACAACAGCTTAACAGTGACACTGGGCTTACAACACACACATTACAACAGGTTGACACTGACACTGGGCTTACAACACACACATTACAACAGGTTGACACTGACACTGGGCTTACAACACACACATTACAACAGGTTGACACTGACACTGGGCTTACAACACACACATTACAACAGGTTAACAGTGACACTGGGCTTACAACACACACATTACAACACTGGGCTTACAACACACATTACAACAGACACTGACACTGGGCTTACAACACACACATTACAACAGGTTGACACTGACACTGGGCTTACAACACACACATTACAACAGGTTAACACTGACACTGGGCTTACAACACACACATTACAACAGGTTAACAGTGACACTGGGCTTACAACACACATTACAACAGGTTGACACTGACACTGGGCTTACAACACACATTACAACAGGTTAACACTGACACTGGGCTTACAACATTACAACAGCTTAACAGTGACACTGGGCTTACAACACACACATTACAACAGGTTGACACTGACACTGGGCTTACAACACACACATTACAACAGGTTGACACTGACACTGGGCTTACAACACACACATTACAACACACACATTACAACAGGTTGACACTGACACTGGGCTTACAACACACACATTACAACAGGTTAACAGTGACACTGGGCTTACAACACACACATTACAACAGGTTAACACTGACACTGGGCTTACAACACACACATTACAACAGGTTAACAGTGACACTGGGCTTACACAACACTGACACTGGGCTTACATTACAACAGGTTGACACTGACACTGGGCTTACAACACACACATTACAACAGGTTGACACTGACACTGGGCTTACAACACACACAACAGGTTACAACACTGGTTAACACTTACAACAGACACTGACACTGGGCTTACAACACACACATTACAACAGGTTAACAGTGACACTGGGCTTACAACATTACAACATTACACTGACACTGGGTTACAACAGGTTAACACTGACACTGGGCTTACAACACACACATTACAACAGGTTGACACTGACACTGGGCTTACAACACACACATTACAACAGGTTGACACTGACACTGGGCTTACAACACACACATTACAACAGCTTAACAGTGACACTGGGCTTACAACACACACATTACAACAGGTTGACACTGACACTGGGCTTACAACACACACATTACAACAGGTTACAACAGGTTACAACACACACATTACAACAGCTTAACAGTGACACTGGGCTTACAACACACACATTACAACAGGTTGACACTGACACTGGGCTTACAACACACACATTACACTGACAGGTTAACACTGACACTGGGCTTACAACACACACATTACAACAGCTTAACAGTGACACTGGGCTTACAACACACACATTACAACAGGTTGACACTGACACTGGGCTTACAACACACACATTACAACAGGTTGACACTGACACTGGGCTTACAACACACATTACAACAGGTTAACACTGACACTGGGCTTACAACACACACATTACAACAGGTTAACACTGACACTGGGCTTACAACACACACATTACAACAGGTTAACAGTGACACTGGGCTTAACAGTGACACTGGGCTTACAACACACACATTACAACAGGTTGACACTGACACTGGGCTTACAACACACACATTACAACAGGTTGACACTGACACTGGGCTTACAACACACAACATTACAACAGGTTGACACTGACACTGGGCTTACAACACACACATTACAACAGGTTAACACTGACACTGGGCTTACAACACACACATTACAACAGCTTAACAGTGACACTGGGCTTACAACACACACATTACAACAGGTTGACACTGACACTGGGCTTACAACACACACATTACAACAGGTTGACACTGACACTGGGCTTACAACACACACAACAGGTTACAACAGGTTGACACTGACACTGGGCTTACAACACACACATTACAACAGGTTGACACTGACACTGGGCTTACAACACACACATTACAACAGGTTGACACTGACACTGGGCTTACAACACACACATTACAACAGCTTAACAGTGACACTGGGCTTACAACACACACATTACAACAGGTTAACACTGACACTGGGCTTACAACACACACATTACAACAGGTTAACACTGACACTGGGCTTACAACACACACATTACAACAGCAACAGTGACACTGGGCTTACAACACACACAACAGGTTACACTGACACTGGGCTTACAACAGGTTAACACTGACACTGGGCTTACAACACACACATTACAACAGGTTAACAGTGACACTGGGCTTACAACACACACATTACAACAGGTTAACACTGACACTGGGCTTACAACAACACATTACAACAGGTTACAACAGGTTAACACACACATTACAACAGGTGACACTGGGCTTACAACACACACATTACAACAGGTTAACACTGACACTGGGCTTACAACACACACATTACAACAGGTTAACACTGACACTGGGCTTACAACACACACATTACAACAGGTTAACACTGACACTGGGCTTACAACACACACATTACAACAGGTTAACACTGACACTGGGCTTACAACACACACATTACAACAGCTTAACAGTGACACTGGGCTTACAACACACACATTACAACAGCTTAACAGTGACACTGGGCTTACAACACACACATTACAACAGGTTAACAGTGACACTGGGCTTACAACACACACATTACAACAGGTTAACACACTGGGCTTACAACACACATGGTTAACACTGACACTGGGCTTACAACACACACATTACAACAGGTTAACAGTGACACTGGGCACAACACATTACAACAGGTTAACACTGACACTGGGCTTACAACACACACATTACAACAGGTTAACAGTGACACTGGGCTTACAACACACACATTACAACAGGTTAACACTGACACTGGGCTTACAACACACACATTACAACAGGTTAACACTTACACTTAACACTGGCTTACAACACACACATTACAACAGGTTAACACTGACACTGGGCTTACAACACACACATTACAACAGGTTAACAGTGACACTGGGCTTACAACACACACATTACAACAGGTTGACACTGACACTGGGCTTACAACACACACATTACAACAGGTTAACAGTGACACTGGGCTTACAACACACACATTACAACAGGTTAACAGTGACACTGGGCTTACAACACACACATTACAACAGGTTAACAGTGACACTGGGCTTACAACACACACATTACAACAGGTTGACACTGACACTGGGCTTACAACACACACATTACAACAGGCTTACAACACACACATTACAACAGCTTAACAGTGACACTGGGCTTACAACACACACATTACAACAGGTTGACACTGACACTGGGCTTACAACACACACATTACAACAGGTTAACACTGACACTGGGCTTACAACACACACATTACAACAGCTTAACAGTGACACTGGGCTTACAACACACACATTACAACAGGTTAACAGTGACACTGGGCTTACAACACACACATTACAACAGGTTAACACTGACACTGGGCTTACAACACACACATTACAACAGGTTAACACTGACACTGGGCTTACAACACTGGGCTTACACACATTGGGCTTACAACAGGTTGACACTGACACTGGGCTTACAACACACACATTACAACAGGTTAACAGTGACACTGGGCTTACAACACACACATTACAACAGGTTGACACTGACACTGGGCTTACAACACACACATTACAACAGGTTAACACTGACACTGGGCTTACAACACACACATTACAACAGGTTGACACTGACACTGGGCTTACAACACACACATTACAACAGGTTAAACAGTGACACTGGGCTTACAAACACACTTGTCCATTCCACTTGACCTGTCTTGTACAACACAACATTACAAGCAGATTGAGTGCCATTTACAGTGACATGGCTTACAACCAGGACATTGCTGTTCTGCCGACCTAGGCAAGAACAAAAAATTCCACCCCCACAAAACTAGAATCGTCCCAGTAGGCAAAATGACTTTGAAAAGACCTTTGCCAGGATATTGAACTCAAGGCCGGTCCGGACTGCACTAAAAAACGACTGTAGCCTACGGTGTTGCCTGAAATGTCATTTTATGAACGCCCACTTGTGGTAAGCCTACTGATGGTAAAACACGAGTGTAGCCTACCATGTCAGCCCACAGTGGAATTTTATGAATGCCCATCCATGTGGTAGAGCCACCACTGGCTGTATTAGTCATCATTCCTGTGACTAATATATTTGGCTCATTAAGCTCTGAATATCAGCTTCCCAACTTTATCAGGAGTTATCATGAGCCTGTTTGCAATGTGTTTACACAACGGGAAATGCAGAAGCATTTTCTTTTTCACTATGATCAGCTTGTCAAAAATGGACAGATACAAACTTGAAACCACTGATCATAAGAACACCTCACCCCTCTCTCCAGCTGCCTGTTCATCACAGATCCAGAAGAAGGCTTTGAGAGACAACTCCTGGACAACAGTTGTGATTGTCCATTCCACTTTGACCTGTCCTGTTTTTAGGATGTGTTGTCTGATAACATGACAGAGCATTCTTTATTTGATTGAGTGCCATTTAGGTTTGGCTAATTGATGGGAGAAACCTGCATGATGTAAAAAGTCTCATGACATTGTCATCCATTTTACCTCCAGTCTGTAGGCTACAGAAAAGGACACATACTATTTCTGCCATATCCAATATCCGCTACATGATTTATGTTACATCTTTTTTTGACAGACCGTTGGTGGAGCGCAGCAGAGATGCATCTCTCCAACAGCACCCTGGAGAGGCGCGCTGGGAAAGGACAAGCTAAATATTTTGACAAAGTGGGCACTGCTTATCACACGGCAGCATCAGCGATCACCTAAACAGCCAAAATGACACTGGTTGAGAGAAATTGTCATTGTTTTAGGGCAAAATTATGTGAGGTTTTACGTGTTGTTGGAGGTGCGTCTTGGTCAGTATATCTTACCTTTAGCTCAGAAAATGGTGCCCTTTTAAATCTGCACCACATAATCCTGCCTAATGAGCGGACCGGCCATGTTTACAACACACATAGTACAGTGGCTCTTCTGCATTGAGAGCAGTGTGGTGTAGTAACACATGTTGTCCCCCAGGGGAGGGGGACTCTGCCAGATGGGGACAGCCACTAACGGCCTCTCATATATCATCATGCACAGGCAGACTGCAGGCACAACCCAACCCGGCTACCTTCCCATACTGCACATATTGACAGACATGCAGGAACAATCTACAGACTACCTTCCCATAAGAACAGGCAGGCTAAGGGCTACCCCCTCTCCTCCAGCTGCCTGTCTGCTACACCTCACAGCATCCAGATGGAAGAAGGCTTTGAGATGGTATAGGACTATCTCTTACCTTTCCAGGGGACTGCTTATAGAGGGAAGTGACTGTGGTATGGTATAGGACTATCTCTTACCTTTCCAGGGGACTGCTTATAGAGGGAAGTGACTGTGGTATGGTATAGGACTATCTCTTACCTTTCCAGGGGACTGCTTATAGAGGGAAGTGACTGTGGTATGGTATAGGACTATCTCTTACCTTTCCAGGGGACTGCTTATAGAGGGAAGTGACTGTGGTATGGTATAGGACTATCTCTTACCTTTCCAGGGGACTGCTTATAGAGGGAAGTGACTGTGGTATGGTATAGGACTATCTCTTACCTTTCCAGGGGACTGCTTATAGAGGGAAGTGACTGTGGTATGGTAGAGGGCAGTATATCTTACCTTTACAGAGGACTGCTTATAGAGGGAAGTGACTGTGGTATGGTATAGGACTATCTCTTACCTTTCCAGGGGACTGCTTATAGAGGGAAGTGACTGTGGTATGGTAGAGGACAGTATATCTTACCTTTCCAGAGGACTGCTTATAGAGGGAAGTGACTGTGGTATGGTAGAGGACAGTATATCTTACCTTTCCAGAGGACTGCTTATAGAGGGAAGTGACTGTGGTATGGTAGAGGACAGTATATCTTACCTTTCCAGAGGACTGCTTATAGAGGGAAGTGACTGTGGTATGGTAGAGGACAGTATATCTTACCTTTCCAGAGGACTGCTTATAGAGGGAAGTGACTGTGGTATGGTAGAGGACAGTATATCTTACCTTTAGAGGACTGCTTATAGAGGGAAGTGACTGTGGTATGGTAGAGGACAGTATATCTTACCTTTCCAGAGGACTGCTTATAGAGGGAAGTGACTGTGGTATGGTAGAGGACAGTATATCTTACCTTTACAGAGGACTGCTTATAGAGGGAAGTGACTGTGGTATGGTAGAGGACAGTATATCTTACCTTTCCAGAGGACTGCTTATAGAGGGAAGTGACTGTGGTATGGTAGAGGACAGTATATCTTACCTTTACAGAGGACTGCTTATAGAGGGAAGTGACTGTGGTATGGTAGAGGACAGTATATCTTACCTTTCCAGAGGACTGCTTATAGAGGGAAGTGTGGTAGGAAGTACTGTGGTATGGTAGAGGACAGTATATCTTACCTTTCCAGAGGACTGCTTATAGAGGGAAGTGACTGTGGTATGGTAGAGGACAGTATATCTTACCTTTCCAGAGGACTGCTTATAGAGGGAAGTGACTGTGGTATGGTAGAGGGCAGTATATCTTACCTTTACAGAGGACTGCTTATAGATGGAAGTGACTGTGGTATGGTAGAGGGCAGTATATCTTACCTTTCCAGAGGACTGCTTATAGAGGGAAGTGACTGTGGTATGGTAGAGGACAGTATATCTTACCTTTCCAGAGATCTCAATGCCAATCTCGTCCAGAACCTGGTTCACAATGTCCTGAGATTCTTCTTCGTCACCTGACTCGTCAAATATTTCATCTAACGTATCGTTGACTGGGGGGGATGAAGGGAGAAGAGTAAACAGGAAGGGGGAGGGGGCAGACAGAGAGAGGTAGAGACAGAGGCACTAGTCAGTTTACCGTTAAAAGCTGTGAGTTAACAGGTCTTTGAAACACCAGGCAAACACATTGATCTGCATGGAGTTTTTGGTTTGGACTTGACTGTTTCTTTTCCTGTTACTATTGTGCATCTTTTAAATATTTCAATCCTAGGCTAGGGAGCCAATGACAGCAGCTCTTACTCATGTCCTCTGTCATGCCCATCTTCATGTTCTCCTTCTGGAAGTCCTGCATGGTCTGGAGGGTCTTCTGAGGATCCATCTTCTTGTTCACCACCTGCATTGTCTAGACAAACACACAGACACACAAGAGTTACAACACAAAAACTACTACACCATACTGCACAGACGATACACAACTCCCAGAGCATGTACCCACATTATGAACACAGAGGGATCCTCTTCTTCCTGTGTGTGGGCACAGCCTTGGCCTAGTTTCAATTCGGAGCCTAAACCATCCAAACGAGCTGCACACACTGCCTCTAATTAGATGTCATTTGCATATTGTCCCCAAACTGTTTGAGAGTGTCCCTGTTTCTAGAGGTTTCTCTGCAGCTGCATATTGGTGTGTGTCTGTACATAGAGGCTGGTTTGGCGTTTTGGGTGAAAAGTGAGTATTTTCTCCTCCACAATGAAGACAAATGGTCGTACCCAGAGTAGCAGGAGTCATAGAAGGATACACACACATTCAGTTACATTCTACCACCGCTGTTTTCCCTAAACACGTTCAGTTCATCACTTTGTTTCAGCTAATCACCATCCTGATTATGATTCATTAACAGACAGCTTTGAATTAGAAAAAAAAGATAGATCATTAATACGTGAATAACAACATTAACAAATACTTAGTGACTGTAACTAGTTCACGGTCCAAGCCTAAACACAATGGGCTAATATAGTCCTATAACTGGGCTAATTAGATATGCTGCTTTGAACCGGACCGGGAGCCTAACTGATAACAGCTAAGATGTGTATGGATGTCATCTGTGTGTCTGAGCTGTAAACAGGTGTAGGATGGAGGATCTCCACCCAGTCAGACAAACATTACCATCCTGAGGGGATGACAGGAAATAATAGACAGACTAAGAGACTAATTATTACACACTCGGGAGGAGAAGAATCCTTTGAAGTGTTCTGCTGTTTTTGGAGAAGCTGTTTGAATGTTTTAACTGGGTTAGTGGACCTGCTTTTGGCCTCAATTACCCAGACACACAGAAACACATAGATGTATGTGCGGAGCTACTACACAACAACTGCTCTAACCTGGTGTGTGGTGCTCTTTACCTTAGCCGTAGCAGACATGGCTCCTGCCATCTTCATCTGGGAGTTCATGACCTTGGTCTGTGTAGACATGGAGGTGACCTTTGAACTGACGGCGTAGGTCCTGTTCTTCTGCTTCCTCAGCTGGACCAGCTGCTTGGCCAGGATCTTGCAGGCCTCCCGGTTCCCAGACTTAGCCATCTTCTTTATCTCCATCTCCTAGGAGGGAAGGAACATGAGCAGAATTATCAAGCTTCTGACTGGCTTTAAATCAGGAAACTTCACTCCACTCATACTTTTTACATAAATACATACACATACTGTATACAATACATGTACATCAGGTTCCCCAGAGAGCCCTGTTAGAGTATAAGCAGTGTAAATAGTATGATTTGGCAATGGTCTAAACACCTGAAAGCTACCGGCCTCTCTTAGCTTCGATAAACACATGAAATCAGCCTCTCGCCCTGAAGAAACACACACCGCAAGGCTGTACATGTCCCCTGGGAAACAGTACAGATTCAGCTGCAGCCCTGGGAGTCTGTGTTTATGTGTTTGTTCTGAAGAGCCAGACCTGAAAACAATTATTTATTAATGATCATCATTACAGTTTACAGGATTAATACTCCCAAATGCTCCACTCCTTCCCTCTGCCAGTGCGTATGAGGGTTAAACTGCCATTAGGCAGTGCTGCGTAAGGTGGAGAGGAGCTGAGCTGAGGGAAGGAGCTGATTGAAGTGCTCTCCTCAGGTAGAGAACTCTGGTAAACAGCTGAGGAGGCTCATTACATAACCCTCAGAGATACACACAGGTGGTGTCTGTCTGCCTGCTAACTAGAATAGACAGAAAATATAAGAACTAAGCATCTTAATAATTATGTTTATATTTAATATCTGTCATAGAGCAAACATGATGCTGTAAATATTTAACAGTGGGAATCTAGGATGATCTAGCTGAGTTTCAGAGAGAGAGAGCGAGAGAGAGAGAGAGAGAGACAGAGAGAGAGAGAGACGAGAGAGAGAGAGCGAGAGAGAACGAGAGACAGAGTGAGATAGAGCAAGCAAGAGAGAACGAGAGAGAGAGTGACCGAGAGTGAGAACAAGAGAGAGTGAGAACGAGAGAGACGGAGAGCGGAGAGAGAGCAAGCAAGAGAGAAGAACGAGAGAGACGGAGAGCGGAGAGAGAGCAAGCAAGAGAGAACGAGAGAGAGCGAGCGCGAGAGAAAGAGCGCAAGAGAGAGAGCGCGCGCGAGAGACAGAGAGAGACAGAGAGCGAGAGAGACAGACAGCGAGAGAACGAGAGAGATCGAGAGAACGAGGGAGACTGAGAGAGCGCGAGAGACAGAGAGCGAGAGAGAGAGAGCGAGAGAGACAGAGAGCGAGAGAGACAGAGAGCGAGAGAGCGAGACAGAGAGAGACAGAGAGCGAGAGAGCGAGACAGAGAGAGACAGAGAGCGAGAGAGCGAGACAGAGAGAGACAGAGAGCGAGAGAGACAGAGAGCGAGAGAGCGAGACAGAGAGCGAGACAGAGAGAAACAGAGAGCGAGAGAGACAGAGAGCGAGAGAGACAGAGAGCGAGAGAGACAGAGAGCGAGAGAGACAGAGAGCGAGAGAGACAGAGAGCGAGAGAGACAGAGAGCGAGAGAGACAGAGAGCGAGAGAGACAGAGAGCGAGAGAGACAGAGAGCGAGAGAGACAGAGAGCGAGAGAGACAGAGAGCGAGAGAGACAGAGACAAGAGCTACAACTGACAGATAGATGATGCCATCACACAGAGTAACAATGTATATAGAGACAGACTGATCTAATGGACCAGGGCAATATTTCAGCTAGATAAGTGACAAAACATGTTCATTTTCATGTGAATAATGAACTTAGTTGTTGAATAGAATACATTGGCTATAAATTCAAATCATTACACACAGTGCTGAATAATATAGATCCTATATCTGGTTGAAACTATGTTGCTGAATGGGGTGGCAGGGTAGCAAGTTCAAATCCCCGAGCTGACATGGTACAAATCTGTCGTTCTGCCCCTGAACAAGGCAGTTAACCCACTGTTCCTAGGCCGTCAATAAGAATTTGTTCTTAACTGACTTGCCTAGTTAAATAAAGGTTAAAAAAATGTTTTAAATGACCCAGTAGTCTCTGTGTTAATGATAATAATGTGGACATCAGTTGTGTTTTTGGGGAGAAGCTGAAAGACCCAGTAGTCTCTGTGTTAGTGATAATAATGTGGACATCAGTTGTGTTTTTGGGGAGAAGCTGAAAGACCCAGTAGTCTCTGTGTTAGTGATAATAATGTGGACATCAGTTGTGTTTTTGGGGAGAAGCTGAAAGACCCAGTAGTCTCTGTGTTAGAGATAATAATGTGGACATCAGTTGTGTTTTTGGGGAGCTTGCTGAAAGACCCAGTAGTCTCTGTGTTAGTGAGTCTAATAATAATAATGAGGAGTCTCCCAGCACAGTAACTACAGCAGCCCCAGCAGAGCAAGAGCAAACAGAGACCGGGAAAGCTCTGTGTGTGTGTGTGTGTGTGTGTGTGTGTGTGTGTGTGTGTGTGTGTGTGTGTGTGTGTGTGTGTGTGTGTGTGTGTGTGTGTGTGTGTGTGTGTGTGTGTGTGTGTGTGTGTGTGTGTGTGTGTGTGTGTGTGTGTGTGTGTGTGTGTGTGTGTGTGTGTGTGTGTGTTAAACTGTAAAATAGGTCACTACCTCTTCTTAGAGAATAGATTTTTCAGACCAACAAAAATAATACCTAGATTAATTCGGAGAGATATTAATGAGTAATAAAAAGCTGGTCCCTTGGGAGGCAATTCTGTCCTGTGTGATGTTCACTTAAAACAACAGCAGGACACCACTCTTCCTTTCATCTTTCTGACATAGGATGAAATGGAGGGGAAATGTTGTATTCTGCTGTTCACACAGCCCTGTCATGACTCTGTGTTCTACCTCCTCTCTCCCCTGTAGCTATCTACCTGTCCAATCCTGTCCTTTCTATCTCAGCCATTAGCGAAGCAGCCTGTAGGCCTAATAGACAGATCAGGAAAGGGATGTGAGTTGAGGTAGGGGGTAGGATGGAGCAGGATGAGCCTACAGTCATTTACACACGTTTGATGCAATCAGCAGCAATCTACAGAAAAGGTACGGCTGAGAAACTAATACCTGCCTCCGTCCTACCAGCACTTCATAGGGTGAATGGTGTGTGTGTGTGTGTGTGTGTGTGTGTGTGTGTGTGTGTGTGTGTGTGTGTGTGTGTGTGTGTGTGTGTGTGTGTGTGTGTGTGTGTGTGTGTGTGTGTGTGTGTGTGTGTGTGTGTGTGTGTGTGTGTGTGTGTGTGTGTGTGTGTGTGTGTGTGTGTGTCTCTCACCATTTGTTTCTCCTGTTTCTCCAGAGCAGCTCTGTCTCTAGTGATCTGTCTCTGAGTACCACGAAGCTCCTTAGTCTGTTCCTTTATAATGTCTGAGAGAGAGAGAGAAAATGTTTACTCTACAAACATACACAGTTATTGAATCAAAATGATTTATGACATACAGCTCATTCATACAGTTATGCTGGGCATTGAGCTAGACTTTCTGTAAAAGCTATAGAAGCACGGTACCATTCTGGGGTAGTAGACCAGGACAATAGCTCTAGACTAGACATTTCTCATTAACAGGGCTGAGCCTGGAATCTAAACCATCCCTGCCTCACTCTCCATTACCCTGATAGGGCGTGTGTATAACACAGTCCGAAACACACGCCCTGCTCCAAATACCACTCTCCATTACCCTGATAGGGTGTGTGTATAACACAGTCCGAAACACACGCCCTGCTCCAAATACCACTCTCCATTACCCTGATAGGGCGTGTGTATAACACAGTCCGACCACACGCCCTGCTCCAAATACCACTCTCCATTACCCTGATAGGGTGTGTGTATAACACAGTCTGACCACACGCCCTGCTCCAAATACCACTCTCCATTACCCTGATAGGGCGTGTGTATAACACAGTCCGACCACACGCCCTGCTCCAAATACCACTCTCCATTACCCTGATAGGGCGTGTATATAACACAGTCCGACACACACGCCCTGCTCCAAATACCACTCTCCATTACCCTGATAGGGTGTGTGTATAACACAGTCCGAAACACACGCCCTGCTCCAAATAGATAGGGTGTGTATAACACAGTCCGACCACACGCCCTGCTCCAAATACCACTCTCCATTACCCTGATAGGGTGTGTGTATAACACAGTCTGACCACACGCCCTGCTCCAAATACCACTCTCCATTACACTGATAGGGCGTGTGTATAACACAGTCCGACCACACGCCCTGCTCCAAATACCACTCTCCATTACCCTGATAGGGCGTGTATATAACACAGTCCGAAACACACGCCCTGCTACAAATACCACTCTCCATTACCCTGATAGGGCGTGTGTATAACACGGTCCGACCACACGCCCTGCTCCAAATACCACTCTCCATTACCCTGATAGGGCGTGTGTATAACACGGTCCGAAACACACGCCCTGCTCCAAATACCACTCTCCATTACCCTGATAGGGCGTGTGTATAACACAGTCCGAAACACACGCCCTGCTCCAAATACCACTCTCCATTACCCTGATAGGGCGTGTGTGTAACACAGTCCGACACACACGCCCTGCTCCAAATACCACTCTCCATTACCCTGATAGGGTGTGTGTATAACACAGTCTGACCACACGCCCTGCTCCAAATACCACTCTCCATTACCCTGATAGGGCGTGTGTATAACACAGTCCGACCACACGCCCTGCTCCAAATACCACTCTCCATTACCCTGATAGGGCGTGTATATAACACAGTCCGAAACACACGCCCTGCTCCAAATACCACTGATAGGGCGTGTGTAAACACAGTCCGACCACACGCCCTGCTCCAAATACCACTCTCCATTACCCTGATAGGGTGTGTGTATAACACAGTCTGACCACACGCCCTGCTCCAAATACCACTCTCCATTACCCTGATAGGGCGTGTGTATAACACAGTCCGACCACACGCCCTGCTCCAAATACCACTCTCCATTACCCTGATAGGGCGTGTGTATAACACAGTCCGACCACACGCCCTGCTCCAAATACCACTCTCCATTACCCTGATAGGGCGTGTGTATAACACAGTCCGACCACACGCCCTGCTCCAAATACCACTCTCCATTACCATAGGGCGTCTAACACGGTCCGATGCTCCAAATACCACTCTCCATTACCCTGATAGGGCGTGTGTATAACACGTCCGTGCTCCAAATACCACTCTCCATTACCCTGATAGGGCATAACACGGTCCGAAACACACGCCCTGCTCCAAATACCACTCTCCATTACCCTGATAGGGTGTGTCCGACCACACCCTGCTCCAAATACCACTCTCCATTACCCTGATAGGGTGTGTGTATAACACAGTCCGACCACACGCCCTGCTCCAAATACCCCTCTCCATTACCCTGATAGGGTGTGTGTATAACACAGTCCGAAACATACGCCCTGCTCCAAATACCACTCTCCATTACCCTGATAGGGTGTGTGTATAACACAGTCCGACCACACGCCCTGCTCCAAATACCACTCTCCATTACCCTGATAGGGTGTGTGTATAACACAGTCCGACCACACGCCCTGCTCCAAATACCACTCTC
>NC_060181.1:74767939-74772939 GCF_021184085.1 Oncorhynchus gorbuscha
TTAGTGGCGGACTGGCGCTCACCAAATCAAACAACTTTGTTCATTTGTTACAAGTCTACTATCAGTGGAAAACAAACTTACCATCGACTGTCTTCTTCTTGAATAGAGATGCCATGGCGCACAAATGAAAACTAAAACCTTTTAATACTAAAAACAACTTCTCCGCTCCCCAACGGTCACCAGCTAAACTGTCGCCCGTCAACAATCTGAGATTTCCTGGTCGAAGTGCTTCCACAGCTTCTCACATGACAGCCCGGACTCTCTGACGACACCAAAGTCCAGTTCCTGGAGTCTCCTGTAGAGCGCGCTACTGTTCCAACTCAAAACTGACGCATTCTACCATTCATTACAACCCGCACAGTGAATTCTGTAAGAACTGGTAGATAAAAGCCATAAAAGTAATAAGTGATGATTTGGTCAACTCTGCTCTGAAATTGCATAGCCTGAGGAGAAACCGAGGATTAGTCACTTGAAAGCAAGAGTAGGTCGAGCGTAGGCCATATTCATTAGAATTTGGGTTTTCAGTTTTGCATATTGGATTATGCCCCTATTAGAAAGTATCTTTCTATGTACATGTCTTTTCTATGTACATATAAATATAGCAATTGCTAGGGATTCTTATGTCTGTGTGTGTGTCTCTGTGTGCGCTCACGTGTGTGTGTGTGTGTGTGTGTGTGTGTGTGTGTGTGTGTGTGTGTGTGTGTGTGTGTGTGTGTGTGTGTGTGTGTGTGTGTGTGTGTGTGTGTGTGTGTGTGTCTCTGTGTGCGCTCACGTGTGTGTGTGTGTGTGTGTGTGTGTGTGTGTGTGTGTGTGTGTGTGTGTGTGTGTGTGTGTGTGTGTGTGTGTGTGTGTGTGTGTGTGTGTGTGTGTGTGTGTGTGTGTGTGTGTGTGTGTGTGTGTGTGTCTCTGTGTGCGCTCACGTGTGTGTGTGTGTGTGTGTGTGTGTGTGTGTGTGTGTGTGTGTGTGTGTGTGTGTGTGTGTGTGTGTGTGTGTGTGTGTGTGTGTGTGTGTGTGTGTGTGTGTGTGTGTGTGTGTGTGTGTGTGTGTGTGTGTGTGTGTGTGTGTTAAGAAGCTATGAAAATGTAAAGTACCATGTACATAAAAACAACCACATAGGGAGTGCTAGACATAAAAACACTCCCTACAGCTTTAAACCACCATCAATTATTTTGTTCTCCTTTCATCCTCATCTAACTGGATAATGTTACCACTGAGGTCAGGGACATTCATAGGATGGTTTCTCTTCATATTCATGCAGCAACTTCTGCAGTCTGGTCACTTGAACCGTAACCAACTCAATCCCATGACAATGTTGAGTTCCCTCCATTTGGGTCAATGGAAAAGAAGGGAGTAGAGAAGAGGAAAATAGTAGAGGAAGAGACGGGAGTTGTGGCTCAAAATGAAAGGATGGGGCCAAGTACAGGAGGAGAGGAGAAGATAACAGATGATAGTGAGGTGACCTTGAGAAGACAGAGGAGAGGTGGTTTAGTAGCCTTCAGCTCACCCCCCTCTCCATCCCAGCGGGGGCGAGCAGCGTCCTGGGGCGTTGTTCTAGTTAAGATTATTAGGGAGATATTGGGTCTAATCAGTAGTAGACTACAGGGAACATCACTACCACTACCACCGGCCCAGAGGTGATCCATCCAGCCAGCCCCCAGCACACAGGCCCTCTACAGCACCCTTCGTAATGGCACTAACAACAGCCTGCTGTATTTGCTGTGAATGCAGTCTTCAGTTATATTAAATATTTACATCTAATATTGGAGGGAAGGGAGGGGGGACATGTGGAGGCCATTAAATGAGAATTCCTTCTGTGGCATTTTTTTAAATGTATCTCTCTGTTGTATCGCTCTTTCTCTCTCTCTCTCTCTCTCTCTCTCTCTCTCTCTCTCTCTCTCTCTCTCTCTCTCTCTCTCTCTCTCTCTCTCTCTCTCTCTCTCTCTCTCTCTCTCTCTCTCTCTCTCTCTGTGTTGTATCTCTCTCTCTCTCTCTCTCTCTCTCTCTCTCTCTCTCTCTGTGTTGTATCGCTCTCTCTCTCTCTCTCTCTATCTCTCTCTCTCTCTCTGTGTTGTATCTCCCTCTCTCTCTCTCTCTCTCTCTCTCTCTCTCTCTCTCTCTCTCTCTCTCTCTCTCTCTCTCTCTCTCTCTCTCTCTCTCTCTCTCTCTCTCTCTCTGTGTTGTATCGCTCTCTCTCTCTCTCTCTCTCTCTCTCTCTCTCTCTCTCTGTGTTGTATCTCTCTCTCTCTCTCTCTCTCTCTCTCTCTCTCTCTCTCTCTCTCTCTCTCTCTCTCTCTCTCTCTCTCTCTCTCTCTCTCTCTCTCTCTCTCTCTCTCTCTCTCTCTTGATCTCTCTCTCTCTCTCTGTTGGTGGTTTTGCCTGAGGCGAACAGACGTTTAATGTTAACGTGTTTCTAACTAACGACACAGACAGACAGACAGACAGCAGAGATGTCATGTGTGAAATTAGATCCCAGTACAATCACTGGGAATCTCTGAGAATCACCTCTAATAAAATACACGTAGACTCACTGTAGTGCAATCGATATGCAACGCATAGTGAAATATGTGTTCCCTTCAGGAATGCTGAAGGGTTGAATGATGACTCAGTATAGGAACATGGGCTTTTATATTTTTTTCTTCTCAATTATTATACTGGTTCCATTTCATTTACGATCTGATGCATGTGATCTACATTACTCTAGCATTGTTCATATTCAGCATGTATTCAAGCAGGAGTAAATTGTGATTTAATTGACATGCCCATCCACCAGTCCTGAGTTCATGCCTGGTTGGTATAATATGTATGACATGTGACACGTTACAAGTTATGGTGCTTTGCTAACACATTCAGACACAGGCAGAGACAGGCAGAGACAGGCCCAGGACTCAGAGTGGTAGCAGGGGATTTAAACAGCAAGACACTCTAGTTGATGGATGGATGCTGTCGACTACACCGGAACAGATAGAGGGGAGGATGGAGGGGGGTGACAGTGAAAGAGGAAAGGAGGAGAGGGTCAGTGAGTCAGTGAGTGAATCTCCTACCTTAGCCCATGTGAAGAATGAGAGAGAGGTGAGTTTCTCTCAGGCACAGGGCAGCAGGGGAATGTGTTTAACATGAGATGATCTTCCCTGGTGGGTTAGCTCATCACTAACAGCCTGGAGCAGAGCACGCACGCACACACACATATGCACACACACACTGTACCCACAACTTTCAAACAGAAAATGAAGGTAATTGACATTGTCTGTGAATATGAGTAATAATCCATTCATTCAGTCACTTACTCCACTGATAATGTAAAGTAGGTCAAATTGGGATGTTCTACTATTGTTTAAACCTTTTCTCTGCTGACATCTCACTGGGGAGTCAGGCTACTAATGGAGACACTCATTATTCCAGCCAATGACAAGCTGTTATCTTCAGGAACCTCTAGCCCGAGGACAACAATCTGAAACAGGTATGGAACATCAAGTCCCTCTCCTCTTCCTCAGTCTCTCCCGTCAGTCCTCTCTCTCCACAACATCCACCTCTCTGAGTGCATGACATGCCCTTCTCCTGTTCCCTCCTCGTCTTTATCTCCATTACCAGATCCCACATGCAGAATCAGGTCTCTCTGTCTCTGCTCTATCGTGATCTCCTGAAACACAAGCTCTGAGGGTCAAACGACAGATCCTTCTGCCTCCATTCTCCTCGCTTCCTCAGTCTCCCGTCCCTTCTACCACCCCACCACCACCGCCCTGGGGCAGGACAGAGCCAGTATTAGTCAGGGGAGGGAGGGAGGCTGGTGAATATTATTAGCATGGGGAATTAGATTCATTAAGGAGGGAAGGGCAGAGAGGACGAGTCCTGCGGTCAGAGACGAGAGGGGACAGCCAGACACTACATACAGTCGCACACATGCACACATACGTCCTGGATGCCCAGTGCATTAATGTAGGCAATTATATTCAGACAGTCAGAAATGTGTGTTAAAGACCTTCTTTAATTCCTCAAGGTGCTAGCAAGGCAGAAACAGATTCTCTGTCTGTATGTACTCTCGTTGATGCCTTTAATTCCTGTGCTTTATAAAACGACTCAGGCTCCTTCCACTCTCCCCCATTGTTTTAGTCCTTCAAGAAAATGTACATCTAATCGACATTCTATCCAGTCTTTCTATGGTTTGATGGAGGCATACTCTTCTAAGCAGGAGGAGAGAGAAAGCAGACAGTGATTACATGATGTGGTTTAATTAGGAGATAATCTGCTGATCTGGTATGTTGGGAATAACAACAGCACATACAGAGAGAAACAATTAGTATGTAGACCAAGATGGAAGTGAATTGTAACACATACTAAATGCATTATACTGTGAAATGACTTCTCTTTTCTCTCCCTCACCTGACCATTTCCAATTACCTCTTTGTCTTCCTATCAGACCATTCAAGGAGGCTCCTCCATCAATCCAGACAGTCGTTGAGTCTACAACACCTCATTAAATAATTCTCACTATTCACTCCTGTCTCTGTTATCATCTCATATGAAAACTGGTGATTTTTAATAGAGCATATTATTATCGTATTATTGTAATTATCTGGTTATAAAGGCCTGATCTGTCAGCCCAGAGAGATCTGAGTCCTCCACTGGTTACTTCATTAACACACTACTGACACGTATGGCCCTGGACCGCCCTCGCGGAGGAGGACGCGCACACGTGCGGGATTCCCTTTGTGGGATCCAATTAAAAGTCCCATTGACATTCCGGTCCTGCGTGGCATTATGATATCAGTATGATAGCTAAAACAGCAGGAACAATTAAACATGTGATTATCTTGGACTGTGTTACATTATATTGTGATTATATTAGCCACTGGGTGGTATGACACTGGACGCTCATCCAGTGTCCCACCCACATACTGTCGAAAAATAAGGAATACATCTAAAACTGAGGCTTGAATGCAAAATAAAGATGTTTATTTTGACATAACAATAATCATTTATTTAAACCACCACCCACTATTAA